>NW_019417066.1:60902-69625 GCF_000390285.2 Anoplophora glabripennis
AACCTCTAATATGCACTTATAAATATAAATACAGGGAAAAGTTAATATATTATTTTCTATAAAGTAGGGCTTACAAGAAGTTAGTGAAGGAATTCCAAATATTAATCGGATAATTCTTTTTTGTGAAATAAGAATTCTATTAACATTGACGCTACTGGCACTACCCCAAACAATAACATTAAATGACAAGTGGCAATAAATTATTGAGTAATAAATGTCAATCAGCTTTTTGGTATCAAATATGGACTTTAACTGTAGTAAAGCATAGTAGCCACTATTTAACTTTTTGCATACATATTCAACATTACTGTTCCAGCTCATATCACAGTCAATAAAAGTACCTAAAAATTTAGTAGTATCAGATAGTTTGATTATTTTGTCATTTACTGTAATATCAAAAGAGGATATACGTTTATGACGGGAGCCAAATTGCATGCATATAGTCTTCTCAGCATTTAATACTAATGCGTTCTTATTACACCAAATTGTAAATTGGGTCGATAAAGTATTTAAATAATTTCGGAGTCCTTCATGACTATCCGCGGCAGCTGCAAGTGTAACGTCATCGGCGTACAATACAGTGCAATCAGTACTAACATGAGTTGGAAGATCATTTATAAATATTAAAAAAATTAGTGGACCAAGGATTGAGCCCTGAGGAACCCCGAGATCAACATTTTGTGTATTGGAATAGATATTATTAAGCTTTACACATATTTTTCTAAACTGTAAATATGACAAAAACCACGAAAGAAAATTGCCTCGAAAACCAACTGCATACAACTTTTTTTTCATGAAAGTATGATCTAAGCAGTCAAATGCCATTGTTGAATCGAAATAGAGTGCCCCCACATATTTCCCTTTATCAATATTTTTACCAATCAATATTCAACAAATGTATAAGCAGCTGTTTCGGTAGATTTCTTAGGATAAAACCCGTTCTGGCATTTGGTCAATATATTGTACTTATTAAGATAAAGAATCAATTTATTGTATATTATTCTTTCAACAATTTTGGATAAGACTGTTGGAACAGTAATGCCTCTATAATTTCGAATACATAATGGGTCGTTCTTTTTAAATATAGATGTAACTACACCAGTCTTTAAAATATTTGGAAATTTACCCTGTTCAACAGATATATTTATTAAACAAGCCAAAGGTGAAGAAATATGTAAGCCTATATTTTTAACAACTTTTGTTGGTATACAATCAATGCCCATGGAATTCGTATTTTTTAGGTTATGAATAACATTCATTACATCATTCGCATTTATATTACTATAGTAAAATGTATTATACATACACAAGTTTGTTACTGTACAATGGTTGGAAATTTTACTACCAAATTGCCGCAGTACAACAGTCTTAGCTTCGGAACTAAAATAATTTACAAACGCATTTGTTAAAATGTAAACATCATTTACAATGTTATTATCAATATGTATTTCAGTGGGCAAATTTCTCTTTATTTTGCCATTTTTCCCCAACTAGTGTCCATATGTATTTTTGTTTTTGGAATGAGTTTTTATTTACAATCAAATTTTCATAGAATTGTTTTTTAGTATTATTAATTTTTAATTTGTAATCACGTTTAAGTGTTTTATAATACAATTCAATATCATTATCTCGAAAATTAGTTTTTAGCCAAAATAAATCTCTTAATTCTTTACTCATTCCAATAATATCCCTAGTAACCCATGACTTTGTCTTATGTTTTGTATAAGTTACTGACCGCATTGGGCAAAATAAATCTAATGAATATAATACTATATTGACAAATGTGTTAAATGCATAGTCACTATCATATAAGTATTATGGGTGTAGAGATTTTAATTCAGACAACAACAACGGCTTTCTATGACTTGGAATCGATAGTATTTGTTACATATTAAAATAAGTGTCAGTGTCAATTTTTTCGAAAACCCAAACGAAATTATTAAAGAAACAGATCGTTTTTTCCACGAAAGCATTACCGCTTTAGAAGATACGGAAGCGAGTAATTACATGGTCAAAAGGTCCTAGTATTCTGGATAAGATTGTTATGTACGAACAGTTAATCATAAAGCGCTGTGTGTGTACACAAGATGAAAATCAAAAGGTTCGATTAGAAAATTATAATACTAACTATAAATGATTCCGAATAGAAAACTACAGTTAACCCGATCAGAGAGTCAGGTGCTGGAAATCGAAAAAAAATTATGGCTTTGATTATTCATATTCTTTAATATATCACTCGTTGAAATACATCCCGGAGCGTCTGTATCTAAGAAAGAGTTGAAAAAATTGCATGTGGGAACCGTTCTTACTGGAACACCGTTACAGAACAAAACCGGCATTAGCCGATGTCTGGAGCTGCAAGAGATGTGTGAAGAAAGTCTGCAGTCTGTACACTGTGTCTGTAAATTCGGCAAGTTCCTCATAGGTGGTAAAGAATGCTGCGGTATAAATTTGAATGAGGCACAAGGGTTTATAAAATGTAAGATTCTTACGCCTTAAGATTTCTATGACCCCCTGTGCTAACAGCCAAAATGAATGATAAGTTAATGTTTGTTTTGTATTGTACTTGCGGGGAGCTAATGAACAAGAGCGAGTGTTGCCGTGACAACGAAGAAGAAAGAGCCTTGATAGGTACATGAGGTAATAATGAAAATGTACGCAAAATTGAGATCAGCGTTGGAAAGGTGTGATTTTAGTAACCAAATACGACAACGATAAAACTTATATTATTATAGAAGTACACATACCTGACCTCCGCGTCCACGTACGTTCAGCACGGGTTCTCTGGAACTACCTAAAAATCCAAAATAAAATTAGAAGGATATTTAAAATAGAAGTAAAAGGTCTAACATGTGTGTGGTGTTGACGATTATCCAGATAATCATTACGTAAAACACAATTAGAAACAGAGTGTGAGAGCAGCAAAGATATGTTAGAAAGAGAGAGCGGAGACGATCCCGACAAACTTGTAAATGATTTACGCTATTATATCGAAGAGTGTCGTTTGACCAAAGAACATCACCTCTGTAGTGGCATTATTAACAAGCTACATGATATTCGAATAATTCAGTAACTTACCAATCATTTCCACGCGATTGCATTCTTTCATTTGTCTTTAGGTGGCCGAGCTGTTACGCCTTCAGTGTGTTGTCACCTCCCATCATTATCATCCTAACTAAGCTTTACGTTAGGTATTATCGTCGTAAGACATTGAGCTGATACACCTTCAGACGCGCCTGCGCAATCGTCACCTTGTCGTTATCTTCAGACATTATCCTCTTCGTGATAGCCTTGTCGTTATCTTCAGACATCATCCTCAGCGTGATGGATAAAAAATTAAAATTAAAAAAAAATAAAATAGAAATCCTGACAGCTACAAAGCTAAGCCTTTGTTAGCCGTTTGGTAGAAAACAGGTTGCAGGCTGTAGAAAACATGTCTGTAGCAGTCAAAAACAGATTACAGGCTGTTGAAAACAGGTTACAGGCTGTAGAAAACAGGTATGTAGCAGTAAAAAAAAACAGGTTATAGGCTGTAGAAAACAGGTCTGTAGCAGCAAAAAACAGGTTGGCTGTAGAAAATATGTTCTAGGCTGTAGAAAACAGGTCTGTAGCAGTAAAAAACAGGTTGCAGGCTGTAGAAAACAGGTCTGCAGCAGTAAAAAACAGTTTACAGGCTGTAGAAAACATGTTCCAGGCTGTAGAAAAAAGGTCTGCAGCAGTAAAAAACATGTTGCAGACTGTAAAAAACAGGTTCCAGGCTGTAAAAAACAGGTCTGTAGCAGTAAAAAAGACCAGGTTGCAGGCTGTAGAAAACAGGTTCCAGGCTGTAAAACGCAGCAGTTTAAGTCGTCATACGAAAAAAGCTTAAAGAGAAAAATTTTGAGTGTAATTTACGCTACGACAGTTTTACAAGGAAATATAGCCTGAACGTTCACATAAAGACCATTCATAAAGACAAATACTTTACATCACCATATGGAGAAAGCAGCGAAAGGACTATGAAAGACGAGACCAATACCCGCAATAGAAAATATATATACAGACCTCGCGACTGTTATGATAATGAAACGTTAAATATGGATAATGATGATGAACAATTAGAAACAAATTGTGAGAGCAGCGAAGATATGTTAGAAAGAGGGAACGGAGATGATCCCTACAAACTTGTAAATGATTTACGCTATTATTTCGAAGATTATCGTCGACAAGAACACCAGCTACTTTAACGCTACAAAGCTCTGTCAGGATGGTGGCCGAAGATTTTACAAGTGGCTGGAGAATAAAAGATCGAAAGACCTTATGCTATAGTTTGCCTTGGAAAGTGATCCCCCGAAAAAAGTGGTATGTCACTCGACCCCTCTTACACAGGCATCAGAAAGCGCTAGGGGAGAAAAGTAGCCAAGCTCATACTATACAGGGTGTCTCATAATTAGCTGCCAACCCTGAACAGGCCGATTCTATGATCAAAACTAAGTAAAAAAGTTCATATGAACATGGGTCCGGAAATGCTTCCTAAGGGCACAGGGACCTATTGAAGAGGGAGGAATGGAAATCATTTTTTTGCAATATCTCTCAATCGCGTTGTGATAAATGAATGAAATTTGGTATACACAGCTAAATTTTGATGAGCAATTTGATGGACTAATCCATTTATTTCCACAAGGTCCATTGGGGTGGGTACGGGGGGGCCCTTGGTACTTTGCGTGTGTAACTTTTTCATCTTTGACTTTTTAACAAATTGGACAGCAAATTCCGTTTTCCCGAACTGTTTTACGTTAAAAAGGTACTCTTGTTTCAAATCGTTATCTTTAACGGTTTCTGAGAAAATCGCTCTTGAATTAATCCCACTTTGGTCAATTTCATAGTAATTTAAACAAAAAAAAATAATAATAATTTTCCTTTCCTCTCTTTTCCATTTAAAGGATTAATTTTTATTTAATTTAATTTTTTATTATTATTTTTTTATTAAAATTAGATTAAATTTAAACAAAAAAATTTTTTTTGTTTAAATTACTATGAAATTGACCAAAGTGGGATTAATTCAAGAGCGATTTTCTCAGAAACCGTTAAAGATAACGATTTGAAACAAGAGTACCTTTTTAACGTAAAACAGTTCGGGAAAACGGAATTTGCTGTCCAATTTGTTAAAAAGTCAAAGATGAAAAAGTTACACACGCAAAGTACCAAGGGCCCCCCCGTACCCACCCCAATGGACCTTGTGGAAATAAATGGATTAGTCCATCAAATTGCTCATCAAAATTTAGCTGTGTATACCAAATTTCATTCATTTATCACAACGCGATTGAGAGATATTGCAAAAAAATGATTTCCATTCCTCCCTCTTCAATGGGTCCCTGTGCCCTTAGGAAGCATTTCCGGACCCATGTTCATATGAACTTTTTTACTTAGTTTTGATCATAGAATCGGCCTGTTCAGGGTTGACAGCTAATTATGAGACACCCTGTATACATGGAAATCAATATGACAATATTTCTGGGACGTATGTGCGAGAAGAGTTGCTGCTAGATATTGCTTGCTGGATTTCCATGAGTTTCCAAACAGCATTAACCTGTTCAATCGCATCAAGAACGAGATATCGTATATTACATATAAATACACCCATCGAATTTTTTGTAAATGACGTTAATAAAATGCTGGAAATAGATTAAAATACGAACGCAATTTAATTTCTTACCCCCTTCACTCCTACATAATACTTTAAAGCTTTGAGAGAGATAAGAAAGTTAAATATTCGTTTACTCTGCTGTCTAAAATGGACTTTGACCCCTTCAACAAGCATTCAAATCCAACAACTACATCTGGAGGCGCATCACAGAAAAGGACATGTCGCAATCCATGTGAAGAACGTGAACAGTTTTCGGCGTTTAAAGACTTAGATAATTTATTTAAAAAATGAAAATGTAAAAATATAAAAATATATGATACTTGAACTATTACTGTAAGATTATATTAGCTCTTTCTCTTTTTAAGCTGGGGAAAAAAATAAAACTGGTATGTAAAATATGGTTTTTATTTTCTAATACAAGGTAATTATAAAAACCGATACATAAACACGTTAAATATATATAAATTATGATAATACAGAGCACTCTATATTCATAGATATAATAATAGGGCAACTATATGCTCTTATACATAGTCAGCAGAATAAAGTCATAGTATCCCATCCCTCGTCTATCGCGTCTGTATATGGAGGCGACTCTGTACACCTTTTTACTGCATTTTTCACAATCATCTTTGAGGTTAGGAGTATGCACCCCTGAGCAGTTGCAGGCTCTTCCCCAATCGCATTCTCTAGGCATGTTATCTACTCAAATTCTGGGACATAAATGGGTGTGGTGCTGCAGATGTCTGTGCTTTATTGTTCCATAATACTGTAGTGCCCCCATGACAGCGTATCATATGACCCCTCAATCAAATATCGCTTATCGTCGTGTGGACTCAAGGCTATTTTTTCTTGAGTCATCGTGAAGACTGCATGTTTTTCAGATCTAATTAAATTTTGACTGATGTATTTATCTTTGAAATTATCGACACACTCGAGGTAATCCTCGAGCGTGATGACGTTTTTGATTACAGATTTTTTTATGCCCTTAATCTTTTTTGTTAAAGCCATGTCAACAGCACGATTAACGGTATATACTTTGGACCTAAGACCTACGAAAAGTTCCATAGGAATGCCGTTAAACTCATTCTTCATCATACCCAAGACTTTTTTATTGACTTGAGGGATGTTATACCTATTGTCTGCAGTGTAGTCACTTTTATCGAACCGGGAGTGACAGGTCGTAACGCATGACTTCATAGACATCTTTATCGGCGATTTCATACATATATCAGCGAGTCGGTGTCGGTGTAAAGGACTGAGCGGTCATCACCACACTCGGGCACCATATAATCATAATGGAAATCATATATGGTAGTTTTGGCTAGGTCCAAAATCGACATCCCAATGTATATAGGTTTGTTGAAGAAGACCTCCGACTTATTGAGTTCTATAGCCACCAAATTTTCATTGAAAATTGTGGCAGCCTTGAACTCTGGCTTCGCGATTAAGGCCTCCGCACCATAACGCCCATCCCATTTATTAACCAATTTAACGAGTGTTTTCTTACATTTTCCATCGTTTTTCCGAACACGGCATTATTCATAAGCTTAAATAGATTTTTTTCAAAGTCGTTTTTAGCCGTCTGACGTAATGCCGTATTCAGATCAATGTAAGACTTAAGCCATGGAGACTGATTAAATTTTAGTACGCGGTGAATTTTTGTAAGCTTAAGCCCATGCTTTAATGCTTGTTTTAAAGCTCTATAATGGATAACGTACCGCGTCTTGTTATGAAGAGTTGCCAAAAGTTTAAAATTTTTGCATCCGGAAGGAGCGCTATGTTCAGGGCATAGTGGCAAATCTTTATGTGTGTCATGTAAATGAGCCGGATATTCAAAGTCTACTTCAAGCAAATAGCCTACAGACGATGTGTGATACGTTGGTGACGTCGATGTTGGAATCTACCCACTCGAACCCTCCATATGGCAAATACTGACTCATGGCCCAACCGTATTGATTGTTGATGTCGAAATATGCTAAATATTTTATCGGTTTACTGGGGTCGAAATTTGGAAGATACTTATTATTAGCCGCGCTTTTACGTTTAGAGCATTGACTCAATCCGCCGCGAATACCTCGTTCGATAAACATTAACATATCGACATCGGTCAACAATTCCAAAGTCTGGCTTGTCTTAAACAGCATACAGTCCCAGGTGTAGCCAGGTAAAGTGTAGTAATTAGCTGGATCGAGGCCGTATGTCTTGTGACAACTGCTTCAAAACTGCTCAAACACGTCAGCCAAAAGTAAAATGTCTGTTTTCATGTACAAGTCCGTGTACCCACCCAAATTTTGAATTTTGAATGTATCCCAAACTTTTTGCGCGTGCTCGATCTGTTTACTTGAAATGTTCTTCTCCTCTAAACGGTTATAAAAGTGCGGCTGTTCCGGCAGACTGGTGTCCACGAACGCGATAAGAAAAACGATTCTTCCGGACCCGTTTGGAGATGGTGACGTGGTTGGGGGTATCCCTAAGAATCCCCAGGACACGCTGGATGCGTGCACGAAGCGTTTCTGACGGCCGCGGCTGCTTCTGCGAATGTCGGGTTCGGCTCGCGTTGTGGAACGATAGGTGTAGGGTTCCCCTTAATTAATAAGTAAAGGGGAACTTGTTACGAATTCTTTTTTCCCTATTTTGTGGAATGGCAGACCAGGCCGTACCACAAGCTGAGGGGAACAGCCTTAAAGTACCCCGAAGGGTCGCTGATACTCAGTACTACTACTGCTTTCTAACTACTGGGTAGCGACTAGTAGTCACTAAAGGAGCGGATAATGAGAGGTTATTCGATTCAAACACTATAATACAAGTGTGAAGACCAACTCAGAGATGCTTCTCGTGTCAAGTCTCGACTGAGAGTGAGCTACCGAGGCAAAACTCGGCTGTCGTATTCCACCCTTCGAGCGAGCTTCAGGATTTCAGAACACCCCGTATATTCATAGAAGTCATAATCTTGTACCTACGGATATGCCGGAGACCGCTGAATTGAAAAGGAGGCGAAACAATCATATTCACCTACCTTTCCAATTCAAACCAAAAACCCGCCACGGTTGCGAAATCAATCGCCGTCGGCCGGGCAGAATGAAAAAGCCTCTAT
>NW_019417066.1:69801-132116 GCF_000390285.2 Anoplophora glabripennis
TCGTGTCAAGTTCATATTAAAGCCCATGCAACCAACGCTAATAGACCATTACATATATTTTTTTTCTCACTATAAATATGGAGAAGAAATGCCGTCTAATGGAATATCAGTTATAAAGTAAAAAATGGCTATTATATTTGTTGCGTTTCAAAAATTGGGTTAAGATATTTATGAAACATCAATTTTTTTACAAAAGTTTAGCACGAAAACGGGGCAGTGTCTTAAAATCACTGTCTGTTAAATTTATTGTACATACTTAATTAACACCCTGTATAACATTATCTAATTAATTACTAGAAGAATTCATAGAACAGATATAAAAACCTTTTAAGAGTTGCTATGTCGCTTCTTTAAGAACATCCTGTAGACTGCTGCTGCTGCTGTTACTGAATGGTAAATTCAACCTTTCACCTTAGTTATATATTTATATATTTTTATAAAAATACACTATAAATATGCAGAAGAAATGCTGTCGGATGGAATATCAGTTATAAAGTAAAAAGTGGCTATTATACTTGTTGCGTTTAAAAATTGGGTTAAGATATTTACGAAACATCAATTTTTCTATAAAAGTTTAGCACGAAAACGAAGCATTGTCTTAAAATCACTGTCTGTTAAATTTATTATACATACTTAATTAACATAACATTATCTAATTAATTCCTAGAAGAATTCTATGCTATTTAGGAAATGAGTTTAATAGAAACCGTTGTTATTATTATGTTATATCGTAAGATCATATTAGACCCAAGGACAAATTCTTTTAGTTGAAATGCAAAGTTCGGCATAGACCTTGGCTGACTGAAACAACCAGGGTTGCCACTAGGTCGACACGAAATTACTGACGAAACTTGATTTCATTCCTGGCATTTCCTGGCAAAATTTAATTATATTATTACCTGCAATTCCTGGCAATTTAATAGTTTAATATATTATTTTGGTGATTATTACCTTTGTCTTAATGGGTATGCAAGTCTGTATCTGAAAAATTATGGTGTGATTTTGCGAATGATGTAAAATTGCCCCAAAGATCGGTCGGAAATCATAAACATTGAACATATCTACATGCGTACTATGTTCCGTACTAAGTACTTCTATTTTATGAAATCCATGGTCCAAGTCTAGTTAAAGGTAGGTATAGAATATTTTAAAATTTATTATTTTAACATCAAAGTACCTATCGCTTTTTTTATTCATTATACTATTAAGTTAATAAAACTACTTATTTAAACTTAAATTTAATTTTAACTTAAATTTATTTAAACATTAAAGTACATAAAAACAAAAATTAAAATATAATTTTTTGTTTGAACCTGAAAAACCTAGCAAAATCCATAAACAGAACAGAAAAAAAATGCGGAATATAAATAAAATAAATCTGAACATGATGAATCATTTATTTGGATATAACTTCGCCTTTATCATTTTATCAGTTGGTGTAAACTTTAAAACACCGCCCTGATTTTTAATGCCGTCTTTTGTAGCTAATATTGCCACAACAGTGTCAGATTTTAACCTAGTTCTAATGTCTGTTTTAACATTATTTAGATTACTAAAAAGTCTTTCCACACTGACGTTGGAAAATGGCAATATTAGTAAGAGACTCATTACTATTTTCAAATTTTTAAAAATTATATTATTAGCAGCATTTTTTAAATCAAATACTTTTGCCCAATATTCTTCTGCTGGCAAATTAGCATTCAGACCTAAGCTTTCATGGTCTAATAAAGCATGATCCCTCCACTCATTGTCTAATTGTTGATAGTCCACAAATTGTCTTAAATATGAAAATCGTTTTAAAACATCACTCAACGACTTTTGTTCAAATTTCTGTGCAAAGTGCGGTTCCAAAATAGCAATTACGTCAAAAAGTTCATCATCAAACAAAAAACGGCTTTTAATTTCAGTTATTAATTTTATATAAAATTTTAGACATGATGTAAAAAAATTGCTCATTGCATTGGAGTCAAAATTGCTTTCTTTTTTTAACTCTTGCACAGATCCATGAGCTGCCATTCCGATATATATTTTTTCAATTTCTATGAAATTTCGCGGGTTTTTGTGATCAAAATTTAAAATATGGTCATTAGTAAGATTCCTAATAATCTGAATGTCAATAAAATTACTATATAAGGTTTTTAATAATTTAGTCACCTCTGGTTTAAGTTTATGTAGTAAAGGACTTTCCGACTGAAACATAGTATTAAAATTATTAAGATTGTTTAACACATAAACCATAAATTCTAAATATATTTTGGTATACTTATTATTTAATGTTTCAAAAATTTGGTCATTAGTGATGGAGGGATCTTCAAAGCATACCAGCCTGAAATATTCTATAAGTGGGTCATACTGTTCAAGAACTCTTGTGCAGCACTGTTCTAAAGACAACCATCTAGTTTGACTAGGCAAAAGTATTTTGTGAATTTCTGTGTCAAAAAATGTTTGGAATTCTTTAAATTTCTCCTGTCTGGAAAAACTGCGGCTAAAGTGGGCTCCTATATTGCGCAAAACGTCCTCTACCCGTCGAGGCAATTCCAGACAGGCCTTGCTAGAACACAGATGAATCATATGGCAGGAGCATCTGACAAGTGCAATTTCAGGTAGCTCTCTTCTCAAATGTGAAAATACGGAGTTATGTTCTCCTACCATTACATTAGTTGTGTCACTAGCAAATCCAATTAAATTATTTATTGGTATATTTTTTTTGTCCAGGCTAGATTTTAAACATTGATATAAATCATCTGCCTTTCCAGAGGCCACTTCTATCATATCAAAAAATCTAGTTAATACTTTATTTGCGGTATCAGAAAAAAAAATTACGGTAAATGCACACTGTTTTATTGTCCCTTTATCTGTTGTCTCGTCCATTATTAAAGAAAAAAATGTTCCTGGTTTTTGAAGAAGGGAAAAAAGTTCTTCTTGGAAATATTTCCCTAGATTTTCTTTAACGACAGAAGTGGTTTTAGTTCGTTTGCAGGCAAGATCTTTTGCAATTTTGCTATCTGGGAAAATTTGTGCACATAATGGACTTAATGTGTCCATAAATCTAAACGGAACATTACACTCTGTTAAAGCCGCAGCCAATTTAATCTCTGCATTCCTAACATTATAATAATGAGACGTATCTAACATTTGTGCCAAATTTTTGTTTTTATTAATAATTTTTACCGAATTTAAATGTTTTTCTGAATGTCCATGCCGTAATATATCACTTTTATTTGGAAATATTGCAACATCACAAACCTTGCAGGCAGCATATTCAATAAGGTCGTCCTTTTTGTTTTTATTGGACTTGACAAGCCAGTTTTTAAAATTTTCCATTTCCAGCCAAGCATTATTAAATCTATGAAACCGTTTTTTCTTTTTACTTGGCGGCTTTATCATACTGTCGCTAGATTCCTAAAAAAAAACATTATTCAAATATAAGTAAATTTTTTAGTTTTAAAATTATATTACTAGAACTGGTGAGCTGCTAGAAGCTTGTGGATCTTTAGCTGTTTCATAGCTATCATCAGTATTGAAAGTTTCGTTATTTGGATATTGATCATCAGAACTACAAACAGTCTGGTGTTGTTTTTTATGCGGCGACGCTTCATTTTTTGACTGAAAAACATATGCCTTATTTGATATAATAATAATAATAATAATAATAATAATAATAATAATAATAATAATAATAATAATAATAATAATAATAATAATAATAATAATAATAATAATAATAATAATAATAATAATAATAATAATAATAATAATAATAATAATAATAATAATAATAATAATAATAATAATAATAATAATAATAATAATAATAATAATAATAATAATAATAATAATAATAATAATAATAATAATAATAATAATAATAATAATAATAATAATAATAATAATAATAATAATAATAATAATAATAATAATAATAATAATAATAATAATAATAATAATAATAATAATAATAATAATAATAATAATAATAATAATAATAATAATAATAATAATAATAATAATAATAATAATAATAATAATAATAATAATAATAATAATAATAATAATAATAATAATAATAATAATAATAATAATAATAATAATAATAATAATAATAATAATAATAATAATAATAATAATAATAATAATAATAATAATAATAATAATAACAACAATAGTAGTAATAATAAAAACTGAAATGAATGATCAATTAAAATTTTCTTATTATGTGTTTAATCAATCAATAATTATCAAATAAGAAAAAAAAACAATAAAATAATACAAAAAAAAACAGAAAAGATAGACAACTGAAAAAGATAGGTGCCAGAAAGAAAAAACACAAACAAACTAAGGCTGCTATCAGACTAGCGGTTTAACCGCGACCACATGGTGGTCGTGCTGCAATAATAGATTAGATTTTAACAAAAAATAAACACACTGCTCGACCGCAATCCCGGTAACATACTAGCGATTGAAGAGGCGGTTGGGCCAAGCGGTTAAACTACGCGGTTGAACCACACGGTTAAAACACTAGGTTTATAGTAGTCTAAAAGAGCCAGACAGGCAATACAAAAAATAAACATAATGCGAAAAAAACAAAAAGATATAAAATTAAAATTCACCTCAAACCAATTTTGAAGAAAATATTTGAGCTGTTGAAACTCATAAAAATTTCAACATGTCTCAAGCCCATTATACCCGCAACTAGCATGACGTCACCTCCCCTCCCTCGGTCTAATCTAATATTTCTAAAGATTATATTGTGATTAAATAAAAATCCCATACCCCTTTACTCATTAACTTTATTAAAGATTCAGTTAACAAATATATCTTTGTTTTTCACGTATATTGGCGGCCACTTAGCGCCATTTTAACTTCCCAAGCAATTTGGCAACATGATAGATGCAAAATTGATACATTAATGTCAGAAAAACGAAGAGACTATACATTATGGACGCAGAATTGATCGGCTAATATATAGACCGGGAGATATTAGACTGAAGTTCGACGACGTCTTTCTCGTTTATACCTCTAAGAGTACTGAAAGGTAACCGAGAGACAAGTACAATAAACTAAATATAAAAGATGGGCTGCAGGACACCTTTATGAAAATTCAATTTTCCTTTTCAAAAAAATAATGTGTACAGCAACTTATTTCTCACTTATGCCATGTTCATAAGTTGAAGAGAAGTATCGATTTTATCACAAAATTTTTTTGGCATAAGTATCGCAAGGGACCTAAAAATGGAAAATTTTGTAAGAAAATGTGAAAAACATCTTTATTTGTCTACCAATTTCTCATTAATGCCAATTAGAAATATGACATTATTATATTCGAAAAGCTCATAAAAAACATTGGCATAAGTCCTACTAAGGACTAAAGAAAATAGGGTTTTGGAAAAGCTGCGGAAAATTTTTCGTTTTGGTCAACGTTTTTCTCGTGAATAAATTAAAGCTTATTGCAAATAAAAAAGTAAAAGTATTCATTTTTTTAAAGCGCATAAGTCCCTGGTGAAGACTATATGCTAAAAATTTTTTGAAAAGTTGTAGGAAAATTCATGAAAATTGTTACGTCTTTCTCGCTTATGCCATTTTGCATGCCGTAGGAAACTACATTATAAAGTCATATAAATGTAGGCATAAGTCCACATTGGATTTTCATGTTGTAAATTATTTTGAATTTTAATACGAGTCAGGTCGACAAAGTAGAAAAATAATAGAAAATTGCCACAATTTTCTCGTTTATGCCGTTTCGTACACGAGTAGAAAATATTATTAAAAGCCATTTTCAAGAGTGGCATGAATGCCACAAGGTACCGTCGTATGTAAAAATTTTTAAAAAGTTTATTTCATCGCCTGCGCAACTTTCGAAATACTTATACTTACTTGCATTTAGCGTATTTTTAATTTTATAAATATAAGTAATTCATGTACATATTTAATGAAAGTTAATAATAAACTATTTCGGCATAAGTCCCCACATATTAGAAATGATTTTTAATAATTATTTGTCATGGTCAGAAAAAGAAAAATTATATAATATTGCCACAAATTTCTCGTTTGTGCCTATTCGTAAATGAATATATTTAAATTTTAAAAATTAAAAATATATAATTTGAATTAACCGCTACAGTGCAAGGATGATCTACTTGAATTGTGCCAACCAAGGTAAAAGAAGAGGAAGGAGAAATAATTAAGCTAGAACACATATACAGGTTCGGAAAGTCCCCATGGTACATCGGCCGTTACGTGAGAACGATAAAGTAAGTCATAGAATTCCGTGCGATAAAGAAGGATGGCTATAACGAACGTGTCTCATAGTCACCGCCCGTTTCGCCCTTCCACAAATAAGATCCACTTCCACTTGTAATTCAGCGACCGATGGTCATCTTTGTTTTCGTCGTTTGTCTTTTCTTTAATAGATGTCAGTACTTATACAATTCCGACTCCGGTATTCCGATATGTTAATATAATCCATTAACACAGGGCAGCACAATTTCTCTAAGGTGAGACGCAGCCTTAGAAAGAGTGATGCCAGATCTACAGATTTTTTTGGAATTGGGGAAATAGGGAATTTTGCTTTATTTCTTGGGATTTTTAAGTCGTTTTAAAAAATATACTTAAATATCAACTAAATGAACTTTAAATGCAGCTGAGCACTATACTCTATTTGAATAACTTCTCAGTAGGGGAAACGAGGTCACTAGATTTACAAACAGAGGTATCTACTAGCTACTGTAAAAAGTTTTCTTTGTTACGCGCTTTCTCTTGGTGGCCACTATGTGGCGTGTATGAATTATGATTTCGGAATAATCCCAGAATCCCAGATTTTTGTCAAGCTCTTGCTCTTGCTCTGTATACTCTTGTATACAGACAGACTAGCTCTGTGGATTAGCCTTACTACCAGCTTTATTATAAGTTATTAAGAATTATCGTAATAAAAAATAACATGTCGAAAAATCAAACTAAACCCAATACAAAGCTTTCTCTTTATGTAATTTTTTTTATTTTAAATTTTTTATTCCCTTAACAAGTATTAAAATTCAAATTGATTTACAACATGAAAATCCAATGTGGTCTTATTCCTACATTTATATGACTTTATAATGTACTTTCCTACGTGCATGCAAAATGGCATAAGCGAGAAAGACGTAAAAATGTTCATGAATTTTCCTACAACTTTGGGACTTATGCCTTCATATTGGACTCATAGAGGAGTTATGCCTACTTGGCACAGTACATTATTTATAGTAAGTATCATAAATTTTCAACGGCATAAATGAGAAAGTTATAGAATGAAAACAAAAATTTTCCGCAGCTTTTCCAAGGCTCTATTTTCTTTAGTCCTTAGTAGGACTTATGCCAATGTTTTTTATGAGCTATTCGAATATAATAATGTCATATTTCTAATAGGCATTATGAGAAATTGGTAGACAAATAAAGACGTTTTTCACATTTTCTTACAAAGTTTTCCATATTTAGGTCCCTTGCGACACTTGTGCCAAACAAATTTTGTGATAAAATCGATACTTCTCTTCGACTTATGAACATGGCATAAGTGAGAAATACGTCGCTGTACACATTATTTTTTTTGAAAAGGAAAATTGAATTTTCACAAAGGTGTCCCTCAGCCCATCTTTTAAATTTAGTTTATTGTACTTGTCTCTCGTTTACCTTTCAGTACTCTCAGAGGCATAAACGAGAAAGACGTCGTCGAATTTCAGTCTAATATCTCCCGGTCTAATATAAAAATATGCGCTGGACGTAAATTGATTCCAAAAATTAAAGGACGTAAAAATGATACAAAGATATAAGAAAATTATACTAAAAAAAAGTGAAGAAACCTATAATATTAAAATGAATTCAAAATCAGTGTACTTAGCTTAGTCAATATACATTACAGGAGTCTGCAATAGTTAAGTATTTCCTGGGGACGCATTATACACCACCTTTTGAAAGGACGCAAAATTGATACAAGTGTATATATATATATATATCGGTCGGTAGCCGCACGGTTTAAGGCGTCAGTACTTAAATCGATGTGTGCTAATTCTGCCCGGGTTCGATTCCTGCGCCCGGTGGACCGTAGATTAGCTATGCTTGTACGGAGGATTGGCACCCTCTGGTATGGTAGGGTGGAAGAATGTTGTCTTGGGTCAATGTGAGGGATTGACACCGGTTGGCATTTGACCACCCTCCTAATTAATGAGGTTTTTCAGGTTTCCTTCATTCCTGCACTGAATGGTGGTTAGGGCCTACCAACATAAGTTGTTCCTAGGCGCAAATGCGGCCTGCCTAATAATAATATGCCGGCTCCTCTCCCGTACAAGTCTCCGACTTATGGGCTAATTCTCGTAGTCAGAATGAGGAGTAGAGATATTATTATTAAATGTCAAGTTATTTCAATTGTTTTTGGAATGTTTCTGGTGATGGCCAATTTGACAAGTCTAATATGAGAAAAAGTGTACGAAAAGTAAAAAATTGTAATATCTCTAAAAGTAGTAATGGCAACCTTAACAATGCTCATATGGCTTGAAAGGAAATTTGAAACTGGATACGACAGAGTAAAAAAGTGCAGGGTGTTCCATTTAAATTAACAAAGTTATAGCTGTTCGGAGTTATCAATATGTAACAGCAAAAATGAAACACCTAGTATCAAATGTTTTAATTTGTTGGAATATCATAATTTAGTGTTACTTATGCCCCTTGCAGGTAGCAAAAATCCACTTGATATCACGCTCCTGAAAAGAGTTACCAGCATCTCCACGGACCCTTGCATCTGTTAAATTTTTTCTTTAAATATTAATATCCCAAATTCTATAACTTCTCGGTATAGGGAATATTTAATAAAGNTTACACCAAAAACATCGCACAATATCACTCTCGCCTGTGTAATAGAAACCAGCCAAAGCGAGTTCTGCAGGATCTACATTACCAGTGAATTCTTCAAACGACAATAAACGTTCGTCAAAAGTATTGTATGAATGATAACAATATATACCATTCAAGTCTTCAATACACATTTTATTGTGACTTAGATGCGATTCAATTTAATATTGCTTTTTTACTGATGGTAGTAGCAACTTACGGTATATATATATACAGTTTTGAAAAGGGGGGAGGTAAACATATACAAATTTAACATATATAAATATATTTATAAATTAAATACAAATTAACTAACTTGTACAACTTGAAGAAATCTTTAATTTATTTCCTAAAATTTGTTGTTCTTCCTTGAAGCACCAGCAAATTCTTCGTTAATATATGTATAACCAGTGTTTTCACACAGAAATGTTACTCTATCCATACACATACTGCAAATATTATTCCAATAATATTGCCCTGTGTCGTCACAAACTAAACATCTTTGCTTCATACAGATATTTGTACTGAGGCATTTACTACATCCATTTCGGGAAATTCCAAAATTAGTATTCGTTAAAACTTCACCACACTTTACACAAACCTCACCATTAAAAAATCGTTTCCTTTAATAAAAAGTTTTCTTCAAAGTATCACTTGGCCCGCCATCTTAGAGAAAGTTGCCCATACCGTAATGATGAGTCACATCCTATTAAAAAAATAAAAATTGATGAATCTGGAGCGAGTATTTCTAACTCAACTCACTCTTTTACTACCTTACATTCTATTGATGATATAGAGTGTCCGATATGTGATGAACATGTGCCTAAAAATTGTTTTATGGGCCATATGCGGCGTAACTCACATAGAACTGTTATGTCATCCACTGATGAAGGAGTTGAACAACTGCATAATCCGATGAGGTTTAGAATAGCTAGTTACCGTTTCTCAAGTAAACACCACCACATCTATCCTTCAGAATTTTTCACAGAAATTTATCCTAAAGTACTTTCCGTCGCTTCAAAATACCTTTGAAAATGGCGCGCCTTGAAAGTAAATTTCGAATTGTTTGCTGCATATATAATACCTGGCAAAGACATGTTCGATCTCAAATCTTTTAATACTGAAAATCAAATTATAACAATTTCATCTGATTTATCTAAATTATATGAAGAATTAACTAAAATAATAATTAAAAAATTGTCTGAATTCCAAGAGCGTGATTCAGGATGGTCTTTGCAACAAATTATGTTCTTAGAAGTCAACATTAATAAATACAATCCACTAAGAGCTTCTTCATACATTAAACTGCCAAAGGAAATTGAACGCAAGAAAGCTGTTATAAATATTCACAATCAAGACAACAAGTGTTTCGCTTTGGCGATGAATGCTGCATTATTTCCTGCATCTGTACATCCAGAAAGAATTTCATCCTATCCACATTTTTCTACAGCACTGAATTTTGATGGTTTGGAATTCCCCTTGAAGCTGAAAGATATTCCAGTGTTTGAAAAACTAAATAATGTGTCCGTTAATGTGTTTGGTATTAATAGTTTACTTAGAAATTATAAGACTGTTTATGAAATTGTAGGACCGTATTATTTCACTAAATCTCGTAGAAACATTCATATAAATTTACTACTGATAACTGATGATAGCGGAAATAGTCATTATTGTTACATTAAAAATTCAGCTAGGTTATTGTCTGCACAAAAATCGTGTCACAATGGTAGACCATACATATGTGATGGCTGCCTACAATTCTTTAGAACTTCTGAACATCTGGAATCACATCAGACTCACGACTGTAATTTTCTTTGTACAAAATTACCAACCACTGATATTAAAGTTAACAAATTCGGTGAGTCGCTTCCGAAAAATTTACTTAAATTTACTAATTTCGAGAAGCAGCTTATTATTCCTTTTGTAATATATGCTAACTTTGAAAGTATTTTGAAACCGATTCAAAATGCGCAGCCATCTGATGAATCTTCATTCACAGTAAAGACATATTAACATGAACCGTATTCATTTTGTTTTTACGTAAAATGTAATTTTGATAACTCGTTATCGGAACTGCTATCTTACCGTGGTGTAAATGTAGCCGAAACATTTATACAAAAACTAGAAGAAGTTGCAATTGAACTGTATAACGAACATTTAAAAATTGTTAAACCCATGTTACCACTCTGATTCTGAACAAGAAATATTTGATTCAGCCATGTACTGCGATATCTGCAATCGTCCTTTTGATGACCTTCAAGTCAAGGTCTGAGATCACTGCCAACTAACGGGAATTTTCCGTAACGCCGCTCACGTTAATTGTAATCTAAACTACAAGGTACCGAAATTCATTCCGGTAGTACTACATAACTTGAGTATATACGACTCTCATTTATTTATAAAAAAGTTGGCTAAATCAAGAAAAGATTGATGTTATTGCTCAAAACAAAGAAAAATATATTTCATTCTAAAAAAAAATTTTTGTTGGGGAGAGTGGTGAGAGATGAAATGATGTTTATATTACATTAAAATTTATAGATTCCTTTCGCTTTTTACCTTCATCTTTAGACAAATTAAGCCAAACACTTGAATCTTATCAATGTGTAGAAATTCAAAAATATTTTCCCGATCAACACAAATTTGAATTAATACGTCGAAAAGGTGTTTTCCCATATTCATATATAGATTGTATTTCGAGGCTTGACGATACAGAGTTACCTTCAAAGGAAAACTTTTTTGATATTTTACGCGGTGAAAATATTTCTGATGAAGAATATAATCGAGCAATTGATGTATGGCGTACCTTTCAATGTCAAACTCTTGGAGAATATTCCGACACTTATTTAATTTCTGACGTACTATTACTGGCAGATATTTTTGAAAACTTTCGTAAAGTTTCTTTACAAAATTATAACTTGGATCCTGCTCAGTATGTAACCGCCCCCTCACTGAGTTGGGATGCCATGTTGCGAAAAACTGGTGTTACTCTGGAGTTACTTACGGATATTGATATGCTTCACTTTTTCCGAAAAGGTATACGCGGGGGTGTAAGTCAGTGTTCAAATAGAAAAGCTATTGCTAATAACTCCTTTGTTCGCGATTATGATGTTACAAAACCAAATTCATTCATAATTTATCTTGATGCTACAAATCTTTATGGTTGGGCTATGTCTCAAAACCTTCCAATGGGTGAATTTCGATGGCTTACTTTTAATGAAATTTCAAATTTTAATCCTTTACTCATCGATGATGATTACATGAAAGGCTATGTTTTAGAAGTTGACATTGAATATCCCGAATACTTACATGATGTTCAAAATGATTTACCATTTTACCCAGAAAATTTCTCACCTCCAGATAGTAAACATTCAAAGCTCCTTCTAACATTACAGAATAAAAATAAATACATCATCCATTACAGAAACCTAAAGCAGTGTCTGATGCATGGATTAGTAGTAAATAAAATTCACAAAATTTTAGAATTTTCAGTCCCCGTGGCTGAAACCTTATATAGACTTAAATACACAGTTACGAAACTCGTCAAAAAATGCATTTGAGGCAGTTCTTTTGAAAATTTTCACAAATTCTATATACGGAAAAACTATGGAAAACTTAGATAAGCGGGTTGATATTAAACTTTTATCGCACTGGGAAAACATTGGTCACAAAAGAGGTGCTGAAAGTTATGTAAACATGCCTAATTTTAAATCATCATCTGTTTTTTCAGAAAATTTGATAGCCGTCCATATGGGACATTTGTCAGTTTGCTATAATAAACCTTTGTATGCAGGATTTTCTATTCTAGATATTTCTAAAACCGTCATACGATTTTTTTTATAATTTCATTAAAAAAACCTATGGAGAGAAAGCATCTCTTTGTTACACATCCACGGATTCTTTAATTAATGAAATTCAGACGGATAACATTTATGATGATATCAAAAGTAATATTTCTTGGTTCGATACCTCGAATTATAAAGGTACCAATTTTCAGAACATGCCTAGAAATCAATCTCTTGTCGGAAAAATGAAAGATGAATACGCTGGTACGCCAATTAAAAGTTTTTACGGCACGGGAGCAAAGGCGTATTGTGTTGAACTGAGTGACGGTGAAACAAAAAAAGCTAAAGGAATCCCTAAAAGCGTCATTAAGTATATTCTAGATTATAAAAAAATTGTAGAAAGTGGCGGGTCAGTTTGTCGAAAGATGTCTATATTCAGATCTCATTTACATACGATGTACACTGAATTAAAAAATAAAGTTGCTTTATCTTCCTATGACGATAAAAGATATGTTATCCCGGGACAAACCAAAACGTTGGCATGGGGCCATAAAAAAGTACTTCCGAAGTCGGAAAGGAATTTACAAGAATTAATAAAATTAGGTGAGGAAATAATCAGAGAATGTGAGTCTGATGAATTGAACAATTATTAGTAAAATAATTTGAATATTTTGAAGTATGTATTTGTCAATTTATGTTTGTGTATACTCGTATGTTTTGTATAGTGAAATAAAATTTATAATAAATATATTTTTCTACAAAACTGTTAAAAGTGGGCTTTTTAATTGTCATTTTTGATGTTAAAAATGTCATTTTTTGACACGCGTGTTAAAAGTAAGTTACTTTTAACGCTAGTGTTAAAAGTAAATCAAAGTTTATTTAAATTTTGTTTTGAAAATTAATAAAACGTTTTAACAAACACCTGAACAACTTTTTATTTTAAATAAGTACAAACCAACATTTTAACTAGTTATTACTATTAACATTTATAGTAAAATTAGAACAATTTGAAATTGTAATTCCCTGCGGAGGCATCACACTTAAGTTGGTTTTACTGTCAACATGTGTGACACATCTATTTTCTGTAGAAATACTACTGGTAGTACTGGTGGTCTTGCTAGTAGTTGCAGCAGTAGGAAGTATTTGGCACGCAATTTCCTTCTTCTGTTCCAGTGAATTTTCAATGTAGCCNAGAGCCAACCAGCCGCCAGCCGGACTACCGGAGCAGCCAGCGTTGGACAGCCCCCCCCCCCAGTGCCAAAGACACTCTAACATACACTAACCTATTTTTCAGTACCAACTATTTCATATATATTATTCTATATACTGTATTTTGCCATGTATTCAACTATTTTTTCTTTATAGAATAAAAACAAAACACCAACACTCAGAGATGCTTGTCCGAAACCCCGGGGGTGTCACGGGACGCAAGAAAAAAATCCAACATTGCGCCCCGTGATTTCCTGCCAGGGGCCTTTTTGAACGGCAGGCTGCGGCGCACTCGACGTCCAGTCCGCAGTCCGACCGCTATTCATTAAATAATCGCCGAGTTTTGCCTCGGTAGCTCACTCTCAGTCGAGACTTGACACGAGAAGCATCTCTGAGTTGGTCTTCACACTTGTATTATAGTGTTTGAATCGAATAGCCTCTCATTGTCCGCTCCTTTAGTGACGAGTAGTCGCTACCAATTTTTTTAAATAGTAGTAGTACTGAGTATCAGCGACCCTTCGGGGTATATTAAGGCTGTTCCCCTCAGCTTGTGGTACGGCCTGGTCTGCCAGTCCACAAAATAGGGAAAAAAGAATTCGTAACAAGTTCCCCTTTACTTATTAATTAAGGGGAACCCTACACCTATCGTTCCACAACGCGAGCCGAACCCGACATCCGCAGAAGCAGCCGCGGCCGTGCAGAAACGCTTTCTGCACGCATCCAGCGTGTTCTGGGGATTCTTAGGGATACCCCCAACTACGTCGCAATCCTCCAAACGGGTCCGAAACCACCGCGTTCGTGGACANGTTGATGTTAAACTTTTATCGCACTGGGAAAACATTGGTCACAAAAGAGGTGCTGAAAGTTATGTAAACATGCCTAATTTTAAATCATCATCTGTTTTTTCAGAAAATTTGGTAGCCGTCCATATGGGACATTTGTCAGTTTGCTATAATAAACCTTTGTATGCAGGATTTTCTATTCTAGATATTTCTAAAACCGTCATATACGAATTTTTTTATAATTTCATTAAAAAAACCTACGGAGAGAAAGCATCTCTTTGTTACACAGACACGGATTCTTTAATTATTGAAATTCAGACGGATAACATTTATGATGATATCAAAAGTAATATTTCTTGGTTCGATACCTCGAATTATAAAGATACCAATATTCATAACATGCCTAGAAATCAATCTCTTGTCGGAAAAATGAAAGATGAATACGCTGGTACGCCAATTAAAAGTTTTTACGGCACGGGAGCAAAGGCGTATTGTGTTGAACTGAGTGACGGTGAAACAAAGGGAATCTCTAAAAGCGTCATTAATAAGGATCTACATATGCTAGATTATAAAAAAATTGTAGAAAGTGGCGGGTCAGTTTATCGAAGGATGTATATATTCAGATCTCATTTACATACGATGTACACTGAATTAAAAAATAAAGTTGCTTTATCTTCCTATGATGATAAAAGATATGTTATTCCGGGACAAACCAAAACGTTGGCATGGGGCCATAAAAAAGTACTTTCGAAGTCGAAAAGGAATTTACAAGAATTAATAAAATTAGGTGAGGAAATAATCAGAGAATATGAGACTGATGAATTGAACAATTATTATGTAAATAATTTTGATTTGAATATCTTGTAATATGTATTTGTCAATTTATGTTTATTTATATGTTTTGTATAGTGAAATAAAATATATAATAAATATATTTGTATAATTTTATTTATTTTTACATTTTAAGTTAACCTATTCTGTGAATATCAACATTAGTGCAAAACAGACATGCCCATTTTGCAATAACATTTTATACTCTACGAGTACAATGATGACAAATAAAATATGTTGGTAAATTTTCTTTTGAAGTTACATAATGATAATTTATGTGATAATGGTTTTTTCCATCTGATCCATCGTAGCATTTATACCAGAATCTATAAACAACGTCTTCATTTATATAAAAAACATAAGCTGCGTTGACACAAAATATTTCATTAGCTAACTCCTGACCATTTATTTAGTGCTCGACAAATTTCTTTTACTTGATTTGTTTCTATGTTGTTTTCAATTCCATTGTTCAAACCGTTGTCATTCATATCTTCTAAATACTTTTCTACTTTTACTAGTTTATACGTTTGCAACTGAGCACCGATTGTTTAACCTTTATAAGAAATATTATGGTAGTAGTGAGGTTGAAACCGGTCTCGCGTAAATGATTAACTTAACCGGTTTATCTGGTCTTGTAAAATGATAATAGACTTATCAGGTTTCCGAATCAGACCGATTAAACTGGTCTTGTAACTGGTTAGCTCTGGACTGACTGCATATAAGAACTGACTCGGCACTTGGTAAATTCAGTCAAATGGTTCAATCATGTGGATGTGTTATGTACAAGAGGTTGAAATCTGATTTTAAGAGTGGTGTGCAGCATTTGTTGCAACAATTTCAAAATCTGCAGTTTGATTCAGAACACGAGGCTGTATATGGCATGGGAAGATTTCATTCTGAAGAAGAATGCAACTAGTTAGCAGAGAAATATGGAAAAGGTGCTAGTTTTTGTAAAAAATATTTGGAAGGAGAAGCTTGTAAAACTTGTCTTGTAGATAACTTGATAAAGTTGGAATTGGATGGTTTTCTATACCGCCTTGAAAATTATATGGAACCCGATATACTCTGCAAATTATATGCCAATAAAATAGCTAAAGATCCTGGTTTCGATATAGATTTAAGTAAATAAATGTGTAAATATGTAACATCCACTAAAATGATGCAGGAAGAAATAAAACTGTAAATTTAAATAAATTTTATAAATTTATTATGACTTAAATAAATGTAATAAATATATAACATGTGTTTTCATTTATTACATATATCTAACATGATACAGAATAAAACAAGTCACACATATAAAAGTTTATGCTTATTTTCTTCCACGAGCTCTTTTAGACTCTTGACATCCTCCTTTTCCATTTTAACGAGTTCGATTTTATCATTGAAGAGAAATTGTAAAACTTCACAACATTCACATTCTGCATCTTTACTATGAAAATCATGAGGTGATATAACCAACAAATTTTCTGGATATTTTATTTTCATCAAGTCCATTACGAAATGTTGCGCATACTCTTTGAAAGCATATAAAATTTGTTTTGCGTTATGCATCGGTATTCCAGCCAGTCCCATAAGAAATAAATCTTCTTTAAATCTCTTATAATTTTGCACATTGTATTCATAATTTTCTTGGATAACAGTTAATAATTCTTGGTTAATGACATACATTATACTTCAGTTATTATCTAAAGAGTGGTGGGAAGTGAAAATGGTAGGAATTTAAATTTTATAGTATAAAAGTGGAGGGAGGGCGGATTAGAACTCTCCGTCTTTTAATTGGCTGGGTAAAAAGGAAGCGGGGACCAAGTGGTGGGAGAAAAGTAGTGGGAGGGGTGGATTAGAACTCTCCGTCTTCTTATAGGCTGGGCCAAAAAGAGGCGGGGCCAAGTGGTGGGAGAAAAGTAGTGGGAGGGGCGGACTAGAACTCTCCGTCTTCTGATTGGCTGGGTCAAAAAAGTGGTGGAGAGTAAAATGAAGTGGGGGTGGATCAGAACTCTCCGTCTTCTGATTGGCTGGGTCAAAAAAAGTGGTGGGGGGTGGATTAGAAGTCTCCAACGTACTCTACTGGTAGTGCTATTAGTCACATATAATTCTATATAAAATACATCTTATTATTGTAGAAAACCATTAGAATTAAGCAAATAACAAAGCTGAAAATATCTGCCTTGTATTCTATTGTTTGGAACAGTAGAACAAAAGTTAACTGCGACTTTATTTCAAAAAAGCTCGTCTATACATTGTTAAAAAGCAAATTTTTGTCACATTTTCTCTCAAATACGTAATAATCATCAAATATTTCTTGATTCTATTTGGATTTACATGTTTTTTCAATCAGTTTTACCCGCTTTACACTCAAACGTTCAGCTATATCCCTTCCCAGAATTTCAGCCCACCCCGTACATGTGTTACCCAAGAAAACGCCATCCGCGACCTTTCAATGTCGTTCAAAGTCAAACTATGCCTTCACGAACCTATAGTGCCAGGTAGAAAATACCAACTCGCTGTCCTTCGCGCCTTTTAATTAAAATCAGCCCTCAGTTGTTACACCCTTATTTTTAACACGTTTTAGTTTCGTATCTGAAAATACCAAATATAAAAATTCATTGGTAAATATATTTTCTTTAATTTTTTAAAATTATTAACAGTTAAAAATTTTAGTTGTTTAACATTCTCACGTATTACAACAGTATAGTAAAAGTTTGAGTTTGGTTGAAAAAAGCTCATATATACAATAAAACCTTGTTGTTCGCGGGGATAGGTTGCAGAAGATTCCCGCGAAGCGCAAATTCGTGATGCGTAAGTGTTAGTGTTTAAAACATAATTAAGTGTCAGACACGTAATTCAGTTATATTTGTGTATATTTATTCTGGAACAAAATCAAATATTCTACATTTGTGTTTTTATATGCATATGAAATTGACAAAAAAATTTTTTGTTTTAGTTGTATGTCCTTCAGGCGGGAATACATTGGGCAAAGTAGATATATGTTCACTACATATTTTGAATTTTATAATTGTTAGCACACATTGAATCGATTTTAAAACATAATCTAGTGTAGAAAATACTGATAACTACAAAGCATTTAGAAACAAACTTAGTTGCTTAATCAAAATAACAAAAAAACGATATTTTCAAAATAAAATAAATCATAATAAAAATAATAACACAAAATTATGGAACTGTTTAAACAAATTATCTAAACAGCAGAAAAATCGTGACATAGCTGAGATGAGGTTGACAGACGGAAGTATAAGTAAAGATAAAACAGAAATAGCTAATCAATTTGTTCAATATTTTACGGATATAGGAGCGAACCTGGCGGAAAACATAGTAAATAATACCAAAGAGAATGCCAAACCTATGAATAAAAATAACAGTACCATCAACTCATTTTTCTTAACTAACACAGAACAGAGGTATTAGAAATTATTAATACTTTGAAAAATAAAAAGGCCCCTGGAATTGATACAATTAAAGTTGAAACCCTTAAATTAATTGCTAATCTAGTAGCTACTCCTTTAGCACATCTAATAAATACTGCATTTGAGAAAGGTACGTGCCCAAGTTCTTTTAAAGTAGCTATTATTCAGCCTATCTATAAAAAAGGAGACGAGTTGAACACAGTGGCGGCTCGTCGGGTGACGCAAGTGACGCACTGCTTCACCTAAAATTTCCGTTTGGTTGTGCAATTTAAAATTATTTTTAATTTTATATAAATTTTATAATTTAGGTATAATTCTATATTGAAAATGTATTGTGTTTGTTTGTCTTATACGCAGAAATAAACAGAATAATTCCGCGATGAACGCCTTCTAAAAAATAATTGCCTTTGTTGAGCGCGAACATCAACCTCGTACATACCATACAACTAGAGGGCGGACAATGTGTGTCTTTAATCCGAAGATTATGTCAAATTCGGGTAAAGATGCGTACATGTTCAAAAATGTATTGTGTGTAAACTATGCAAAATATAATTATTATGTATAACAAATATATCGTATTATCCTCGTGAAGATTTATATCCTTTATTTAAAATCCGCAAATCATGTGAACTGGTAAAACAACGAGAAAATAATTAAGTTAATTTAGTTCTAAAGAAATTAAATGACACTCGCGCCCATCTCTAGTCAATCCGTCGACATCGGTTGCGTTTATCGAATTCCTATTGGTCAGAATTCAAACTACAGTTATGAATGGAGCGTGGATTGAGCTATTCTATCATGTGCGTCGCTTGAGGCTATTCGTTACATTAACTTCTAATTTCTAATTAAAAAAACGACACTATTTTTAACTGAACTTTTTTTAATAAATATGTAATATACAATTCCTGATTTTCTAAAAATTTTATAACGCCTAAAAATGTATGTACCGTGGAATTTTCGTGAACTATCACGTAAAATTTCCGATGCATACCCGACACGCCACTGCGTCATGGATAATGTATCTATGTTTATGAATGACATATCTATGTTCAAAGTTAAAGACACTAATTGTCGGCTTTTTGCATACAACGTATAGTATACGCAAGTGACTCATATTGAAATTGGTATGTATCTGCTTCTCTCCGTAGCTCTCCGTAGGGCGGTTGTCATGGCAACGAGGCAGCCAACGCATGTGTAAACTACGGCGTGTGAGAACGAGTGACGCAAAAGTTCAAGCAGCATTCTCATCAGTCATCGGCATCGCACAATCGCCCATCGCCTGTCTATCGTGTTTAAACATATACGACACTTTGCCCAATGCACGGTTATAACGGTTCTTTATTAATATTTGTTTTGTACCAGTAATTTGTAGAAATGTTTCCTATGCACGATCATGTATGTATTTTATTGGAAACGCCATTTTCCAGATGGAAAATTGAGGACAAAAAAGATTTTTTAAATTGCGGAAGACCTGTGCCTTCTCTCGATGTGGAAAAAAGGGGAAGGTTAAAAGACAAAGTGTATGTTCAGAAGTTTCGGAATTAATGGTATTCGGAGTATAAGTGGTTGTGCGGTTGTTTTTCGATTACTGATATTCTTTTTAATGTGTTACAAAAACGCTCACTAAATATTAATTATTGTATGCCACAAATTAAAAATACCCAGAAACTTTTAAATGAAAAAAGAAACGAGAGGAATTTTAAAGAAATATTTGAATTAGGAAGCATAAAAGTGCCAGTACGAGTTAATTGTCGTGATGGACGAAAAACTTTGACAGTCCCAAAAATTTTTTTTAATATGACGAATTCGCCGCACGTGTCGAACTAATATTTCTACTTTTTTATAAAATTTAAATCCTTTTCGCCAACGTCAGTTTTTCGGTAATATAGCAAATGCAACTAAAATTTCCAGATTCATTTAAAGCCGTTTGATCTTGAAAATTTTCGCCTGCTTAATCAATCAATAAATATGCTTCATTTATTTTCAATGTCACGAGCCGCCACTGGTTGAACATGGCTAATTATCGACCAATATCGCTAGTGTCTAATATAGCAAAGATCTTTGAGAAAATATTGAAGAAAAGAATCGTTAACTATCTAAACAAAAATACACTCTTGTCTGATAAGCAGTATGGGTTTAGAGATGGCAGATCGACGGAAGATGCAATAAGTTATGTAACATCTAATATTGNACATTATACTTCAGTTATTATCTAAAGAGTGGTAGGAAGTGAAAATGGTAGGTATTTTAATGTTATAGTATAAAAGTGGAGGGAGGGCGGATTAGAACTCTCCGTCTTCTTATTGGCTGGGTTAAAAAGGAAGCGGGAGTCAAGTGGTGGGAGAAAAGTAGTGGGAGGGGCGGATTAGAACTCTCCGTCTTCTTATTGGTTGGGTTAAAAAGAGGCGGGGCCAAGTGGTGGGGGGAAAGTAGTGGGAGGGGCGGATTAGAACTCTCCGTCTTCTGATTGGCTGGGCCAAAAAAAGTGGTGGTGGGGGGGTAAAATGAGGTGGGGGGGTGGATTAGAACTCTCCAACATCCTCTACTATCACAATCACAGGAATTTCCTAACCTCAAAAAACAGGTCAAAAATGGTTAAAATTCACGAGAAAGTGCCAAGAAAAAAAAAATATTTTTTTCTATATTCAAATGTTCATTTATATGGTTAACATCCCGTCAAATGTGAATCTGCGGACAGAATTGATGGTTCTTTTTCTTACCTAAAAAAACGGGTTAATTAAGGTCAGACATCACGAATTTTCAAAAGATTTACAGATTCGCGCCAAATTTGATTTACGGAGGTTTTCGGGGTCACTGATCACGGATCCGAGGTCAATTATGCAAAATTCAAGACGGCGGATCCAAGATGGCCAACAAAATTTTCAAAAAATAACGCGATTCGATGTTTTACAGAAGACCCCCTTGCCCCCCAGGGGGGGACCAGGGGCGTCGGCCATACTTTTCAGTGTCAGAATCGAAATCCCCGACACCAAAAACCCCCGAGTGGAAATTTAGAAGGCAATTACTCAGCTATTCGAAGTTTTACAGAAGGCCCCCCTTGCCCCCTGGGGTGCCCCAGGGCCGTCGGGTATATTTTTCAGGGTCAGATTCGGAATCTCCGACCACGAAAACCCGTGTATACAAATTTCTACAACTTTTAGTCAATTTTTATCATTTTTAGAAAATTCGGAAAAATTGATGCACTCCAAGATGAAGTTTATGCACCCGCAATGCAGTTTCGATCCATTCCCAAAGTGTAATAGATAAACTTTTTTCCTGATATTTTTCGGAAGACAATGCCGAAAACTCGATTGGTTCATCAGGAAAATTTTTCTGATTTATTGTCTAACTTGCCTGGTCTAGCAGTAGCACGTAGTAGTCCGTAAGGTGTCGTGGCACGGCACCAGACCTTAGTAGACTAGAACCTCGCACAGAGCATTGCCAATCTCTACCTAATCTATGATGGCCGCTTACTAACGATGACAAGGATTTTATAGGAGAATATCCATCCATCTAGTATTTTAAAACCCAAGTTTGACTGGTTGTCTATCTATGTATATTATATTTATACAAACAAGAGTAGTACCTTTGTAACACGTACACTTCTACTTTAAAATATTCTCATCAAATTCTCTAGAAAAATATCCCTCAGTAAATATTTTGTATAAAACATAATACCATTGAAAATATTGCGATATGTGGATGTTAATTTGTCATTAATATTGTCACGGGACGCAAAGAAATCCAACATTGCGCCTCGTGATTTACTGCCAGGGGCCTTTTGGAACAGCAGGCTGCGGCGCACTCGACGTTCAGTCCTCAGTCCGACCGCTGTTCATTAAATAATCGCCGTGTCGTAGGTTTTCCAGCTTTTCTCGGAAAACTACGCATTTCCCAGAAATTTTCATTCTTATAAAATATGTAGAGGAGAGCGTGACCTGTGTGCCCATATGTCAATTGTGGGGATCGGGAATAAAATAACGAAGTTATGACAGTTTGAAGTTGTATCTCGCGAACAGCGTCAAACGCCTGCCGTGGATATAAAAAGGCGACGTTGGATGACTGGGGGATTCGAGTTCTAGCAGTCGCCTATGACAGAGAGACAAAAAAAATTTCGTCCTAAACGAATTTTGTTCTATTTCATAAAATTACTTGGCGTATTAGACGCGCTCTTCTCCCATATAGTTTTTATCATATCTCTAGCGTAATTGCTAATTCGGGTGCTTATGGATTGAGACCAAGTATCGTGTATGAGTTTTGGAAATATAGTTAGTAAAATATACCTGTGTTTGAATTAGAAATTCGAGTCAGTGCTAAATCTAAAATAAAAAATACAGTACTTCTTGGTATAAGACCTGAGAAGAAACAATAAAGAATTCGAAAACATTACTAATAAAAGAACTAAATTAAGTGAGAGTGCCACGACGATTACCTGCAGGAAGACGGAGTCCGGGTGAGAGCTACCTCCGGTAAGTGTCTGTTTCGTTACCTGTTATACGCTTGGAGAATTTTGTGCCGCTTGACATTAGTGTAATAGTATTAACAATTAGACGAATTAAGGACCTTGCTCGCGAGTGAATAGACATAAAAACTTACCTCTCTTTTGCAGATACATTAGAGCTTAATAAGTTGAATTGCGGATCTTCTGTCCTTATATGTTAGTGACCCGGAGTTAGTGCATGAAGTTTACTTACAGCTTTTCTTCCTTGAGCCAGGACCGTCTTCATAGTTAGACCTGTTTCCTCAGTTGTTGTATTTTTTTGTCTTTAGCATACTTACCTGTAGACCTTGGAGGGTACCCTGCCGAGACTGGACCTAACTCATTGTAACCTTGTGTACTTACCTTATTTTTCCTAAAATTGACTTCAAGAAAGAAATGGAACCTGACGCCGCCACTACCGCGCACGCGCGGGATGACACGATTCCGAGTGTCACCTATTCAACAGAGACCGTTCCAGTAGTAGATCCTAATGTCAGTGATGATATTCCATTCTTGGGTTTCCCACCGGACGAGAGAGACGGTGGGTATTCGGCGAGGGTATGGCCGGGGAAAAACCCCGGACCCGGTCGAAGTCATGACGCCCAACTAGGGGGCTCGACGCACGACCCCGCGATTAGAGCTCACGCTCTGCCGCCAGAGCCAGACGGCCTGGGGGGAGAAATAGGAGAGCTAGGGGAGCAGTTAGCGAATCAAGTTAGTTCAATTCCGATTCTGGGTTACGGAATGGGAACTAGAAACGATCAAACCCAGTGGCGCCCATTACACCCGACGCAATTGTCACAAATCAAACCTACACCAAAGGAAGGTTATGGTAGAGAAGTTCAAGATTTAGAAGATAGAATAGTGGGCACGCTTGAAAATGTGCTCAGGGAATTCACGACGGCTATAAGAAATTCTGGTAGACGAATGGGCACGATACCTTCATATTGTGGTAAGGATTGGGAAAGTCCCAGGAATTTCTTCAATAGGATTGAAGAATACCTAGTAAAGAATCGAGTGGAGAAGGAAGATTGGATGAATTTTACAGCAGATCAGTATCGATGTGAAGCGCATGAATGGTTTACAGACTACAGGGAACTAGGCTGGACATATGAGGAATTGAAACAAAGAACATTGGATAGGTTCAATAACACCAGTTTGGTGACCCGATTACAAGTGGAACTGTTTAGCAAACAGCAAGAAAAGGAAACCAGCCCGTTATTCATTGCACGAAAGGCGGCAATGTTCAGAAGACTAGATCTGAATTTTGCTGAGCCAGAAATGGTGCAACAAATTAGGATGCTGTTAAAGCCAGAAATTAAAATACACATTGTTAGCGCCAATATTACTACAATTGGGGCCTTGTCAAGGATAACATCAGAAATTGAAGAAACCTTAGGGGTTTTAGAACCAGGGAAACCACGAACAGGTCGACCGGAAGAAAGGCGACCTCTTCGTTATAATGAACCGCCCTACCCATGTAGGATGTGCGGGGCGAACCATATGCATAGGGATTGTCCGCGACGACCCCAGGAAAACTATGTAAGAGCTCTACCGGCACCACCGCCGGCTAGGGAAAATCGACCAGAGCAGGGAAACGCTTAGTGGATCGGGGTCCGATGGGATCCAGCACCCCGGTCCAATCTATGTTGGGGTCCATTCAACATTATGAAGATACAATTAGTTTACCAAGGATTTACGCTAGGTATGGGAGTAAATCGGTGACGATATTGGTAGATACCGGAGCGACGGACTCATTTATACGACAACAATGTTATGATGGTCCACAGATGGAATCAAGACAGAAAGTATATCTGGCGGATGGGCGTGAGGTTTTAGCCGCTGGACCCGTACCCGTACAAGTGCGAATTCTGGATCAGAATATGGAAATAGTGGTATATGTAGTAGAACAATTAAATGAAGAACTCGTGTTGGGAATGGATTGGCTTCGTAATGAGGAGGTAGTCTTCGATATACCTAGACGAGCGTTATATTTTGGACGGGCGACCCGACGAGCGGTATATTGGGGAACAACTGAGGTGCCAGTTAGAAGTCCCGAAAAAATCCAACTGACCTTGGAGCAAGTTCCCGTAGATTGTCAACAACTGTTCGAAGAGATAATTAACGATTTTGGAGATGTCTTCCAACAAGAATTAAGACAACCACAAACGCGACTAGTTACGCATAAGATCCGGTTGAAATCGACTACTCCTATTCGTTGCAAGAGATATTATAATATACCAATATTCCCCGAGAAAACGGGATATCATCAAACAAGAAGTACAGCGGATGCTTACGGCAGGCGTTATCCAGCGAAGCCATTCTGCCTATAGCTCCCCAGTGGTTTTAGTAAAAAAACCTGATGGTAGGACACGATTCTGTGTCGACTACCGATTACTCAATGAGCAAACGGAAGATGAGGTAACCCAACTCCCGGTCATTAGGGATATCTTACGAGAGATAGGAACGGCTCAAGTATTTAGTTCTTTAGATTTGCGAAATGGTTATTGGCAAGTCGGCATGGAACCAGAGAGTGTGGACAAGACGGCGTTTTGTACCCCGGATGGGGCGTCATATGAGTTTCTGGTCATGCCTTTTGGGTTAAAATGCGCACCGTCGACCTTCCAAAAAATGATGGCTGAAGTGTTGGAGGGATACATTGACCGTTTCGTTCAAGTCTATCTAGATGACGTTATAATATATTCCGATACACTAGCTGAGCATGAGGTACACGTACAATGCGTATTGGAGCGATTGAGGATACACGGGTTAAGATGCGCCCTGGAAAAATGTCGTTTTGGAGCCACTAATTTGGAGTATTTGGGACATAAGGTAACTACTACGCATAACACCGCACAAGAAAAACACGTTTGTAGGATTCAGGAATTTCCAGTACCTCGAACCCGAAAAGAATTACAAAGTTTCCTAGGTACGGCGAATTGGCTTAGGGATTACGTGCCTAGGTTCGCTATGATAGCCGCACCACTAACTGAACTTGTGGGAAAGGCTCAGTTTCAATGGACACCACAAGCAGACGAAGCTTTCACAGCCGTGAAGACAGCATTGGCAGCACCACTCACCTTAAGTCGGCCAGACCCAGATAGACAAATGATAGTGCAAACCGACGCTAGTGCACTGGGTATGGGTGCTGTTTTATATCAAGAGGACGAACAAGGCAATCGGCGTGTTATATCATGTGCTAGCGCAAAATTCACCGCCGCAGAGCGTAAATACCATATAAACGAACAAGAGGTGCTTGCGGTGGTGTGGGCGTGCAAAAGATATAGGGGACTACTGGAAGATCACCCTTTTCGATTAAGAACAGACAGTAATGCTTTATTGTGGCTGACTAAGTATAAAGATGATCGGGCGAAACTCACAAGATACGCTCTGCTGCTTCAAGAGTTCCAGTTCACGGTCGAACATTGTAAGGGTAAACACAATCAACTTCCCGATTTCCTTTCACGAAATCCAGTAGAAGAGTACGGACAAATCGACGAAGAAAGACTTGGATTACCAGAAGCTCCGATGGTGTCAACTGTGGAACATAGTCCTAACGTTTTTCGACGACCGGTACGATTACAACTTATCAATTTGCCAGGAACTACGTTGTATGATGATGTCGTAGCTGCTCAACGTCAAAGTATTGAGTACCAGGCGACCCGAGTCCGGTGGCATCGACTACAGACCGGTCAAGAAGAGGCACTTACTAATTGGCAGAAAACATTAAGAGACGACTATGTGGTCGATCAAGATTTAATTTGGTACAAAAAAAATGGTAGGAGGCAGTTAGTGGTACCGCTTGACCTATGGCGTAGGGTAATCCATGAGTACCACGACTCCGTCGCAGCAGGACATCCCGGAAGGGATCAAACGGTTACATCAGTTACAGAACTATATTATTGGCCCGCGGTTAACCGCCAAATCAAAACCCACGTCAAGCATTGTCCGGTGTGTGCAGCGTCAAAAAAAGGAGGAGCGAATCAGTTGCAGGCCCCACTTCGACCTCATGCACCGAAACGTCCATGGCAAGTGATTAGCATGGATATAATGGGCCCCTACCCGGAAACAAGACGAAACAACCGATTCCTGTTAGTCGTAACAGATACATGTTCCAAATGGACGGAGGTGAAAGCAGTACCTCAGGCACGGGTCAGAAATGTGTTGGAATTTCTAGAAGAAATTTTCGCGCGTTGAGGTTACCCCGACGAGATAATTACCGATAATGGACCTGCTTTTCGTTGCCAAGCCTGGGACCAATTTCATCAGCGACATAATATCAAAACCTACACCACTCCGGTGTATCACCAACGAGCGAATCCGGTGGAAAGACGTAATCAGGAGATTAAACGACTCTTCCGGATACATCTGCGAAATCGACCTCCTACCTTATGGGATCAGACCTTGAATCAAATTATGTTTTCCTTGCGGACTAGAGTGAATGCGGCAACTGGAATGTCACCTAGTCAAGCTTTGTTAGGGGCTAATCTGGTCCGAGCTGGAGAATGGGGCCATCCTGAACGGAAAAAAGAAGTGGATAATCAGATTCGAGCCCGCCAAGACCGAGAGGCCCGGATTCGACAACGCCAAGTTGTCTTCAATAGGCAATTATACCCATACCCTAGAAATGCACCAGTCCAGTTTAGGGTGAACGAGCAAGTTTTGGCCCGGAATTTCCCGGGAATCCATGAAGCATTTGGCGAAGCCTGGTCCGGTCCATTCCGAATCATAAAAGTATTGGGAGATGGTGTGTATGAAATTGATCGGAATGGTGTGCAATTAGCCATACATATAGACGACTTGCGACCATGGGTACAACCAGAACCGGATAGATTACCTGAACAAGATCCTGTCACGATGGCGGAGGTGTATGATCAAGAACGCGCTTACCAGGGTGTCCCCGTACCGATACCTGGACCAGCCAACTTACCTGAGAGCCAATCCCACGATGAAGATGACGCCCATAGTTCGGTCGCGTCCGAGATATCTAACCAAGTCGCAGTCGATGGAAAATAACGAAGTTATGACAGTTTGAAGTTGTATCTCGCGAACAGCGTCAAACGCCTGCCGTGGATATAAAAAGGCGACGTTGGATGACTGGGGGATTCGAGTTCTAGCAGTCGCCTATGACAGAGAGACAAAAAAAATTTCGTCCTAAACGAATTTTGTTCTATTTCATAAAATTACTTGGCGTATTAGACGCGCTCTTCTCCCATATAGTTTTTATCATATCTCTAGCGTAATTGCTAATTCGGGTGCTTATGGATTGAGACCAAGTATCGTGTATGAGTTTTGGAAATATAGTTAGTAAAATATACCTGTGTTTGAATTAGAAATTCGAGTCAATGCTAAATCTAAAATAAAAAATACAGTACTTCTTGGTATAAGACCTGAGAAGAAACAATAAAGAATTCGAAAACATTACTAATAAAAGAACTAAATTAAGTGAGAGTGCCACGACGATTACCTGCAGGAAGACGGAGTCCGGGTGAGAGCTACCTCCGGTAAGTGTCTGTTTCGTTACCTGTTATACGCTTGGAGAATTTTGTGCCGCTTGACATTAGTGTAATAGTATTAACAATTAGACGAATTAAGGACCTTGCTCGCGAGTGAATAGACATAAAAACTTACCTCTCTTTAGCAGATACATTAGAGCTTAATAAGTTGAATTGCGGACCTTCTGTCCTTATATGTTAGTGACCCGGAGTTAGTGCATGAAGTTTACTTACAGCTTTTCTTCCTTGAGCCAGGACCGTCTTCATAGTTAGACCTGTTTCCTCAGTTGGTGTATTTTTTTGTCTTTAGCATACTTACCTGTAGACCTTGGAGGGTACCCTGCCGAGACTGGACCTAACTCATTGTAACCTTGTGTACTTACCTTATTTTTCCTAAAATTGACTTCAAGAAAGAAATGGAACCTGACGCCGCCACTATCGCGCACGCGCGGAATGACACGATTCCGAGTGTCACCTATTCAACAGAGACCGTTCCAGTAGTAGATCCTAATGTCAGTGATGACATTCCATTCTTGGGTTTCCCACCGGACGAGAGAGACGGTGGGTATTCGGCGAGGGTATGGCCGGGGAAAAACCCCGGACCCGGTCGAAGTCATGACGCCCAACTAGGGGGCTCGACGCACGACCCCGCGATTAGAGCTCACGCTCTGCCGCCAGAGCCAGACGGCCTGGGGGGAGAAATAGGAGAGCTAGGGGAGCAGTTAGCGAATCAAGTTAGTTCAATTCCGATTCTGGGTTACGGAATGGGAACTAGAAACGATCAAACCCAGTGGCGCCCATTACACCCGACGCAATTGTCACAAATCAAACCTACACCAAAGGAAGGTTATAGTAGAGAAGTTCAAGATTTAGAAGATAGAATAGTGGGCACGCTTGAAAATGTGCTCAGGGAATTCACGACGGCTATAAGAAATTCTGGTAGACGAATGGGCACGATACCTTCATATTGTGGTAAGGATTGGGAAAGTCCCAGAAATTTCTTCAATAGGATTGAAGAATACCTAGTAAAGAATCGAGTGGAGAAGGAAGATTGGATGAATTTTACAGCAGATCAGTATCGATGTGAAGCGCATGAATGGTTTACAGATTACAGGGAACTAGGCTGGACATATGAGGAATTGAAACAAAGAACGTTGGATNGAGCTCACTCGTACGTGGGACGCTGACGGATTCAGGTCTCGAAAATAGCGTACGGTGACTCCGCCAGAAGGTGTGCGGTTTATCACTTCCTGGTGTATCTGTAGTTTGAAACAGTGTTTAATTTCAAACCTAGTAACAAGAAAGAAATTATTAATCGGTCTGGGACCGAGGGTATAAAAAGAATTCGAATTATTAAAAAAAGTAAAGTAGAAAAAGGAAATAATAGTTTACTATTATTTCGGGGGAGATAAAAGAAAACAAACAGGCAAAAAGAATTTGGGAGGAAAACAATCAGACCTCCTGGGGGAAAAGAACATACCCCGAACCTAGATTGGAAAAGAGGCCATAGGTCCAACCCCAAAGGAACAGTACCTAGGTACTAATCCCAAAGGAACTACACGACGTGTAAATCCAAAAATTATAAAAAGAATTCGAATTACAAAAAAGAATTCGAAAGGTCAAAAAAGAATTCGAAAGGTAGAAGTGCGGCAAAGGTAAACGTCCACGATGGAGGTAGTCTGCGACGAATACGGCGTCGGTGCTGCGTACCCAAGAGACAGAGTCGGTAGTCATGCTAGGGCTAGCCAGGGCAACCTTGATGAACCGCGGATAAGGTTTCGCGGGGGTCAAAGGTCACAGCGTGTCGTAGGTTTTCCAGCTTTTATCGGAAAACTACGCATTTCCCAGAAAATTTCACTCTTACAAAATATGTAGAGGAGAGCGTGACCTATGTGCCCATATGTCAATTGTAGGGATCGGGAATGAAATAACGAAGTTATGACCGTTTGAAGTTGCATCTCGCGAACAGCGTCAAACGCCTGCCGTGGGATATAAAAGGGGCGACGTTGGACGACTGGGGATTCGAGTTCTAGCAGTCGCATATGACAAACCGACAAATTTTCGTCCTATACGAATTTTGTTATTTTTTATGTTAACTACCTGGCGTATCAAGACGCGCTCTTCTCCCATATCGTTATTCACCATATCAGCAGCGCAACTGATAATTCGGGTGCTTAGGGACTTAGACCGATCAATGTGTATGAGGTTGGCAATATAGTTATTAACATATACCTGTGTTTGAATTAGAAATTCGAGTCAGTGCTAAATCTGAAATAAAAAACTCATTACTCCCTGGTATAAGACCTGAGGAGAAAACAACAAAGAATTCGAAAATTTACTAATAACAAACTAAATCTAAGTGAGAGTGCCACGACGATTACCTGCAGGGAGACAGAGTCCGGGTGAGAGCTACCTCCGGTAAGTGCCTATTCTCGTTACCTGATATTCTCTTGGTGATTTTGTGCCGCCTGTCATTAGGGTTATTAGTATAAACAATAAGACGATTTTAGAACATTGCTCGCGAGTGAATAGACGTTAGAACTTACCTCACATTTATTAGATACATTAGAGTCTAGTAGTTAGAACTTACCTCACAATTATTAGATACATTAGAGTTGAATAAGTTGAACTGTGAACCTTCTGTCTTCATACGCTAGTGACGCGGAACCAGTGCATGAATCTTACTTACAGCCTTTCCTCTTTGAGCCAAGACCGACTTCACAGCTAGGCCTGTTTCTCCTGGTTATTTGTATTTTGTCCTTAGCATACTTACCTGTAGACCTTGGAGGGAACCCTGCAGAGACTGGTCCTAAACCACTGTAGCATTGTGTACTTACCTTATTTTCCTAAATTGACTTCAAGAAAGAAATGGACACTGACGCCGCTACTACCGCGCACGCGCGTGGGGATACGATCCCTAGGGTCACCTATTCAACAGAAACCGTTCCGTTAGTAGATCCTAATATCAGTGATGATATTCCGTTCTTGGGTTTCCCACCGGACGAGAGAGACGGTGGGTATTCGGCGAGGGTATGGNAGTGACGCGGAACCAGTGCATGAATCTTACTTACAGCCTTTCCTCTTTGAGCCAAGACCGACTTCACAGCTAGGCCTGTTTCTCCTGGTTATTTGTATTTTGTCCTTAGCATACTTACCTGTAGACCTTGGAGGGAACCCTGCAGAGACTGGTCCTAAACCACTGTAGCATTGTGTACTTACCTTATTTTCCTAAATTGACTTCAAGAAAGAAATGGACACTGACGCCGCTACTACCGCGCACGCGCGTGGGGATACGATCCCTAGGGTCACCTATTCAACAGAAACCGTTCCGTTAGTAGATCCTAATATCAGTGATGATATTCCGTTCTTGGGTTTCCCACCGGACGAGAGAGACGGTGGGTATTCGGCAAGGGTATGGCCGGGGAAAAACCCCGGACCCGGTCGAAGTCATGACGCCCAACTAAGGGGCTCGACGCACGACCCCGCGATTAGAGCTCACGCTCTGCCGCCAGAGCCAGACTGCCTGGGGGGAGAAATAGGAGAGCTAGGGGAGCAATTAGTGAATCCAGATAGTTCAATTCCGATTCTGGGTTACGGAATGGGAACTAGAAACGATCAAACCCAGTGGCGCCCATTACACCCGACGCAATTTTCGCAAATCAAACCTACACCGAAGGAAGGTTATGGTAGAGAGGTTCAAGACTTAGAAGATAGAATAGTGGGCACACTTGAAAATGTGCTCAGGGAATTTACGACGGCTATAAGAAATTCTGGTAGACGAATGGGCACAATACCTTCATATTGTGGTAAGGATTGGGAAAGTCCTAGAAGTTTCTTCGATAGGATTGAAGAATACCTGATAAAGAATCGAGTGGAGAAGGAAGATTGGATGAATTTTACAGCAGATCAGTATCGATGTGAAGCACATGATTGGTTCGCAGATTACAGGGAACTAGGTTGGACCTATGAGGAATTGAAACAAAGAACGTTGGATAGGTTCAATAACACCAGTTTGGTGACCCGATTACAAGTGGAACTGTTTAGCAAAAAGCAGGAAAAGGAAACCAGCCCGTTATTCATTGTACGAAAGGCGGCAATGTTTAGAAGACTAGATCTGAATTTTGCTGAGCCAGAAATGGTGCAACAAATTAGGATGTTGTTGAAGCCAGAAATTAAAATACACATTGTTAGCGCAGATATTACTACAATTGGGGCCTTGTCAAGGATAACATCAGAAATTGAAGAAACCTTAGGGGTTTTAGAACCAGGGAAACAACGAACAGGTCGACCGGAAGAAAGGCGACCTCTTCGTTATAATGAACCGCCCTATCCATGTAGGATGTGCGGGGCGAACCATATGCATAGGGATTGTCCGCGACGACCCCAGGAAACCTATGTAAGAGCTCTACCGGCACCGCCGCCGGCTAGGGAAACTCGACCAGAGCAGGGAAACGCCTAGTGGATCGGAGTCCATTGGGATCCAGTACCCCGGTCCAATCTATGTTGGGGTCCATTCAACAGTATGCAGATACAACTAGTCTACCAAGGATTTACGCTAGGTATGGGAGTAAATCGGTCACGATATTGGTAGATACTGGAGCGACGAACTCATTTATACGACAACAATGTTATGACGGCCCCCGGACGGAACCAAGGCAGAAAGTGTATCTAGCAGATGGGCGTGAGGTTTTGGCCGCTGGACCGGTACCAGTTCACGTGCGACTTTTGGATCAAAAGATGGACATATTAGTATATGTAGTCGAGCAGCTAAATGAAGATCTCGTTTTGGGAATGGATTGGCTTCGAAACGAGGAAGTAGTGTTTGATATATCTAGACGGGCGTTATATTTTGGACAGGCGACCCGACGAACGGTGTATTGGGGGACGACCGAGGTACCAGTCAGAAGCCCGAGAAAATTCAACTGACCGTGGAGCAAGTTCCAGTAGAATGCCAACAAGTGTATGAAGAGTTAGTTAACGAGTTTGGAGATGTTTTTCAACAAGAATTGAGACAACCACAAACGCGATTAGTTACACATAAGATCCGGTTGAAGTCGACCACACCTATTTGCTGCAAGAGATACCAATATTCCCCGAGAAAACGGGATATCATCAAACAAGAAGTACAACGGATGCTTACGGCCGGCGTCATCCAGCGAAGCCACTCGGCTTATAACTCTCCGGTAGTCTTAGTTAAAAAACCTGACGGTAGGACACGGTTTTGTGTCGACTACCGATTGATCAATGAGCAAACCGAAGATGAGGTTACCCAACTCCCGGTAATTAGGGACATATTACGAGAAATAGGAACGGCTCAGGTATTTAGTTCATTAGACCTACGAAACGGTTATTGGCAAGTTGGAATGGAGCCAGAAAGTGTGGACAAGACGGCCTTTAGTACCCCGGATGGGGCCTCATACGAGTTTTTGGTCATGCCTTTTGGGTTAAAATGCGCACCGTCAACCTTTCAGAAACTTATGACTGAAGTGTTGGAAGGGTATATTGACCGTTTCGTACAAGTCTATTTGGATGACGTCATAATTTATTCCAATACACTAGCTGAGCATGAGGTACATGTACGACGTGTGTTGGAACGATTAAGAGTACATGGGTTACGGTGTGCCCTGGAAAAATGTCGTTTTGGAGCCACTAAGTTGGAGTATTTGGGCCACAAGGTAACTACGATGCATAACACAGCACAAGAAAAACACGTTAGTAAGATTCAGGAATTCCCAGTGCCTCGAACCCGAAAAGAATTGCAAAGTTTCCTAGGTACGGCGAATTGGCTTAGGGATTACGTGCCTAGGTTCGCTATGATAGCCGCACCACTAACCGAACTTGTGGGAAAGGCTCAGTTTCAATGGACCGTAGGCAGACGAGGCTTTCACAGCCGTGAAGACAGCGTTGGCAGCACCACTTACCCTAAGTCGACCAGACCCGGACAGACAAATGATTATTCAAACCGACGCTAGTGCACTTGGTATGGGTGCTGTCTTATACCAAAAGGACGAACAAGGAAACCGGCGTGTTATATCATGTGCCAGCGCAAAATTCACCGCCGCAGAGCGTAAGTACCATATAAACGAACAAGAGGTGCTTGCGGTGGTGTGGGCTTGCAAAAGATATAGGGGACTACTGGAAGATCACCCTTTTCGATTAAGAACAGACAGTAACGCTTTACTGTGGCTTACTAAGTATAAAGATGATAGGGCGAAACTCACAAGATACGCTCTGTTGCTTCAAGAGTTCCAGTTCACGGTCGAATATTGTAAGGGTAAGCATAATCAACTTCCCGATTTCCTTTCACGACATCCAGTAGAGGAATACGGACAAATTGATGAAGAGAGACTGGGATTGCCAGAGGCACCGATGATGGAAAATTCCGAACACAACCCGCACGTTTTCCGCCGATCAATTCGACTACAGCTTATTAATTTACCAGGAACTACGTTATATGATGATGTAGCTGCTCAACGGCAAAGTGTTGAGTACCAGGCGACCCGAGTGCGATGGCACCGATTACAGACTGGTCAAGAAGAGGCGCGCACTAATTGGCAGAAAATCATTAAGAGACGATTACGTGGTCGACCAAGATTTAATTTGGTATAAGAAAAATGGCCGGCGGCAGTTAGTGGTACCACTCGACCTATGGCGTAGAGTAATCCATGAATACCACGATTCCGTCGCGGCAGGACACCCCGGAAGGGATCAGACGATTACGTCGGTTACCGAACTATATTATTGGCCCGCGGTGACCCGACAAATTAAGACTCACGTTAAGCACTGTTTGGTATGCGCAGCGTCGAAAAAAGGGGGGGCGAATCAGATGCAGGCCCCACTTCGACCTCACGCTCCGAAACGTCCATGGCAAGTGATTAGCATGGATATAATGGGCCCATACCCGGAAACAAGGCGAAAAAACCGATTCCTGCTAGTTGTGACGGATACGTGTTCTAAATGGACTGAAGTGAAAGCAGTACCTCAGGCGCGGGTCAGAAATGTGCTAGAATTTCTAGAAGAAATTTTTTCGCGTTGGGGTTACCCCGACGAGATAATTACCGATAATGGGTCCGCTTTCCGTTGCCAAGCCTGGGACCAATTTCATCAGCGACATAGTATCAAGACCTACACCACTCCGGTGTATCACCAACGAGCAAATCCGGTAGAAAGACGTAATCAGGAGATCAAACGACTCTTCCGGATATATTTGAGAAATCGACCTCCTACCTTATGGGATCAGACCTTGAATCAAATCATGTTTTCTCTGCGGACTAGAGTAAATGCGTCCACTGGAATGTCACCTAGCCAAGCTTTGCTAGGGGCTAACTTGGTTCGAGCTGGAGAATGGGGCCATCCTGAGCGACAAAAAGAGGTGGATAATCAACTTCGAGCCCGCCAAGAACGAGAAGCCCGAATTCGACAACGCCAAGTCGTCTTCAATAGACAATTATACCCGTACCCTAGAAATGCACCAACCCAGTTCGTGGTGAACGAGCAGGTTTTGGCCCGGAATTTCCCGGGAATCCACGAAACGCTTCGGTGAAGCTTGGTCTGGACCATTTAGGATCATAAGAGTATTGGGAAATGGCGTTTATGAAATCGATCGGAACGGCGTGCAATTACCAATACATATAGACGACCTACGACCATGGGTACAACCAGAACCAGTTAGGTTACCTGAACAAGATCCTGTCACGGTTGCGGAAGTGTATGATGAAGAACGTGCTCACCATGGTGTCCCTGTGCCGATACCTGGACCAGCCAACTTACCTGAGATCCAATCCCACGATGAAGATGACAACCATAGTTCGGTCGCGTCCGAAACCTATAACCAATTCGCAGTCGATGGGCCTGCACAACTAGGGTCGATCTGTACGAGGGCAGACGAGGATACCAGTACGAGCGAGAGGCCAGCCCCCAAGTCGGGGGCAGACGAGGATACCCGTACGAGTGAGAGGCCAGCCCCCAGGTCGGGGGCAGACGAGGATACCCGTACGAGTGAGAGGCCAGCCCCCAGGTCGGGGGCAGACGAGGATACTATGATAATGGAGGATTTGGGAAATGAAGAGACGGATGTAGGTTATAAATCGCGATATGCTGTACCGATCGTAGGGTTATATCCTTAACTAACATAAATGTAAAATGAAATAACCATAATTATTTGTTACTTACCTTGTCTATGATATGGACATGTCCGTTGTTGTTTGAAATATTTAGCATGTATCAATATAGGTTTTGTTAGTCTGCAGTCCTAAAGCACACGCAGCCTTTTTGGGGGGGAGGTGTCGTAGGTTTTCCAGCTTTTATCGGAAAACTATGCATTTCCCAGAAAATTTCACTCTTACAAAATATGTAGAGGAGAGCGTGACCTATATGCCCATATGTCAATTGTAGGGATCGGGAATGAAATAACGAAGTTATGACCGTTTGAAGTTGCATCTCGCGAACAACGTAAAACGCCTGCAGTGGGATATAAAAGGGGCGACGTTGGACGACTGGGGATTCGAGTTCTAGCAGTCGCATATGACAGACCGACAAATTTTCGTCCTATACGAATTTTGTTATTTTTTATGTTAACTACCTGGCGTATCAAGACGCGCTCTTCTCCCATATCGTTATTCACCATATCAGCAGCGCAACTGATAATTCGGGTGCTTAGGGACTTAGACCGATCAATGTGTATGAGGTTGGCAATATAGTTATTAACATATACCTGTGTTTGAATTAGAAATTCGAGTCAGTGGTTAATCTGAAATAAAAAACTCATTACTCCCTGGTATAAGACCTGAGGAGAAAACAACAAAGAATTCGAAAATTTACTAATAACAAACTAAATCTAAGTGAGAGTGCCACGACGATTACCTGCAGGGAGACAGAGTCCGGGTGAGAGCTACCTCCGGTAAGTGCCTGTTCTCGTTACCTGATATTCTCTTGGTGATTTTGTGCCGCCTGTCATTAGGGTTATTAGTATAAACAATAAGACGATTTTAGAACATTGCTCGCGAGTGAATAGACGTTAGAACTTACCTCACATTTATTAGATACATTAGAGTTTAGTAGTTAGAACTTACCTCACAATTATTAGATACATTAGAGTTGAATAAGTTGAACTGTGGACCTTCTGTCTTCATACGCTAGTGACGCGGAACCAGTGCATGAATCTTACTTACAGCCTTTCCTCTTTGAGCCAGGACCGACTTCACAGCTAGGCCTGTTTCTCCTGGTTATTTGTATTTTGTCCTTAGCATACTTACCTGTAGACCTTGGAGGGAACCCTGCAGAGACTGGTCCTAAACCACTGTAGCATTGTGTACTTACCTTATTTTCCTAAATTGACTTCAAGAAAGAAATGGACACTGACGCCGCTACTACCGCGCACGCGCGTGGGGATACGATCCCTAGGGTCACCTATTCAACAGAAACCGTTCCGTTAGTAGATCCTAATATCAGTGATGATATTCCGTTCTTGGGTTTCCCACCGGACGAGAGAGACGGTGGGTATTCGGCAAGGGTATGGCCGGGGAAAAACCCAGGACCCGGTCGAAGTCACGCGCTGTCGCGGGCCCCAAAATTAGAGGCCGCGAATCAAATTGCAAATTTCGCCGAAAGCACCGTGATTGGTCCAAACCCAGTTTTGGGGCGTGGCCACAGAAAGTTTAATATAAATATCGATCTGTCCGTCGGTTGAAGGGACAGAAGACAGACAGAAGAGAGAGTTTAGATCAGACTAAGACTCAGTTCCTTTTTCTTGTTTTTTCAATAATATAATTACTTTGATCAAGAAAATCAAACTAAATTACATATTTGAAGCGTTTATTAAAGTTTTCTATTAATATTACTTACAACTTGGTGTTTATTAGTTAGGGTTGCAAATTACAACCTCACCATGGAATAACTTCATTAGTAAAGTTAAATCTACCACGAGTTTACCAGAGTCCTGTAAGAGAATTGTGTTTAAATACTTACCAATATATGAATATAGTCCATCCAGAGCGTTGGTTCTTAATCCCAGTAACTTCTTGGTAGGTCGTGGCTTCTCTGCACCCAAATCTGAAAGAAAAGAAACTTTTTCGCATATCTGTTGTTAAGTGAATTTGACTTTAATAATAATTACTATAAATACTTAAAACTAAGTGAGTAGTGCGTCGAGGAACCTGGACAAGTGTTTGCAGACCATAGCGTGGACGGTAAGTGCCGCTTTATATCTAATATTCTGTCACCATCTCTTCTGTACATTCGAAACTGTAGCGAAAATTGTATTATCCTCATAAATTACGACGCAATAGCCTATTTTACGTTACAAAATAAAGATAATAACAAATTTTATAACTTTGGGACCATTTCTATTTATCTCGGGAAGTTAGAAAGAGGTATAATAATAAATTTCAGTAAAATCACTCGTAATCGCGAGTTAGTAGTTAGAATATAAAGCTTACGTTGGAAACCTAAGCGAAATTGTGTAGTAGGTTAGCGTTCGGATAAGATCTATTCAGAACTGAGTCGAAAGTTTTGGTTAGAAGAAGTTAAAGTTAGAAACTGAGGTGAAAACTTTGTTAGTGCAAACTTTTCTTTAAAAGATCGATAATAGGTTTCTATAACTCTGAACCGTATAGATATAAGTGGAACTTTGTCGTTTTTTATAAAAGTTAGGGATTTTGGAAACTTAGGTAAAATTGAACATTGTTTCGGCAGATTGGAAACCTGCGCGAATTTAGAATATAGTGTAACTAAGAGACTGATTAGAAACAGAGGTGAAATTAAGAAACCTAATTAACGAGATAGATTAAATCGAAACCGAGGTGAAATTTAAAATATCTCGTTAAGTGAGTAACCTCATTCGAAATTGAGGTGAAAATCTCACATTATCAGATATTGACGGGGAAATTGACTTTACATGATAAAACTTGTGTTGATTAAGTTAGTTAGGTAAAATAAAAACAATTTACGTTAAATTTAGAAAAGGTAATACTATTAAAGTAACTATGGCTATAAACCCGATCCGTACCGCGTGCGCATTGCGTCCTGAGCCAGATATAGAAGAAGAACGGTTACGCGAATCCCTAACCACTACCGAATCGTTAGAGGGGGCATTCGACGGGAACCGAGACGAAACCGTAGAGGTAGGATCAGCTGTGGAGAGACAATTGGGGTTGGACCGACCCTATTGCGCCCCGCAACTCACCTGCTCGTTTCCAGATAACATAATTCCCAACGACGTTGGAGTTGGAGGGTCCGTCGGCCGAAATCCCGAGGCGCGGCGAGAACAGCGCTGTCGTATTCCACCCTTCGAGCGAGCTCCAGGATTTCAGAACACCCCGTATATTCATAGAAGTCATAATCTTATACCTACGGATATGCCGGAGACCGCTGAATTGAAAAGGAGGCGAAACAATCATATTCACCTACCTTTCCAATTCAAACCAAAAACCCGCCGGGGTTGCGAAATCAATCGCCGTCGGCCGGGCAGAATGAAAAAGCCTCCATAGGAGTCTTGAGACATCGATCCTCACGGCGATAGCGCTCCCAGAGCGTTAAAGACCAATTTCACCGACCTTTCCAGTGTCACCCGCATCGCGACCGATCTCGCCTGGGTCTGCCATCCCGGCGCGCAGTGACCACTGCCGCTGCTCTCGCAACCTGCAGTCGAACCCCGGGACGCTTCACGATGACATTTGGAAATGGCCATTAGAAATTTCACCACCCTTTTGAATTGGTCAAGGACGCTATCGCCAATAACTCCAAAAGTTATTGAGCGATCGGTGTCAAAATTTAATGCAGCACTCCTCAAGTCGCTAGCATTATCTTACTAAATTTTCGTCCGAATCGGATGAGCCAAAACGCCGTTATACGGGGAAACGCGGATTTCACGTTTTCCGCGTTTTCAGCCGTTCCGCTCATTCGATCTCGGCCGAACCCTCCAACCACACTAGAGTATCGCTAGGTGGTTGTCATATCCAAATTCGAACCGAATCGCCCGACTACTAACGGCCAGCTAAGCCATAATAGGTTTTCACGCCTTTAGAGCTGCCGCCGAAAGTATCCGCGCGATCTCGGTCGAACCCTCCAACCACGGCACTATGTCATGCCGTGTATCAACAGACAAAATTTCAAATGAATCCATCAAGAAATAAGACCTCCGTAAGCCCTTTTACGAAGACGGGGAAAATTTCACCGATGTTTCCAATTTCCCCGTCTTTGGGCCGAAAGGACCGTCTTCCGAAGGTTCCACCGCTCTGGCGGTTGGATGCGATGCTCGGCAGCCTAAGCCGAGACCGCGGGTAGAGTTTTTCCCAAACCGGGAAAAAACTCCAAAATCCCCGACGCCGACATCGACAATCCGTAGAGGCCAGAGGGGAACGAGTCCCGGCGTTGATGGGGACGATGGATGATTTTGGTTCGAGATTTTGGCGGACAATTCAAGGCCCGGTCCGCCAAAAGTATGGAAATCCCACAAAAGTGATCGAACGTCTACTTTTGACGTTTACAGTACTTCAGTGGGAGTACATGAGACGGAAAGCGATACAGAGCGAATTGTAACAAATCTTATTCATGGTAAATAACTTGTATATGTTAATTGTGAATCTTTGTTGTTTATTAATTTTATTCAATATATACTTTTAACATATCTTCCACGGTTTGATTGAAAAAACCCTGTCATCAAGCTCAAGAACTTTGGAGCTCAAGCTCACAGGCTCGCTTCACGAGGCTTCCGTCGAGGCTGCCATTCCTCGACGTGATATTGATAGTGCTTTGCAACCACTACTCGCTTAACGAGACAACCACCCGAGGTAGCCTAGCCTGAGGTGAAGACCCTGTTCGATAGCCCCCTGCATCGAAACAGAGGTACATTTCCAGGATCCATTTGAGACCTGCGAAACCGTCCGAGACTGACCACCTCCGACGAAGATCCTGTGCGATAGCCATTCGCATCGACACAGCCCATGCCGTTGTTACCGATCCCATCGATCATATTCCTCGACAGCTGTCGTGGAGTATGATCGATGGGATCGGTAACGACGGCGTGGGCCCTCGGTGGGGATCTCGGGAGTTCTAATCGAGCCCCACGTTGGGCGCCATGTCGTGGAGGATGACCACTTGGATTGGTAACGTCGACGTGGGCCCTCGGTGGAGACATCGGAAGTTCGAATTGAGCTCCACGTTGAGCGCCATGTCGAGGAATATGATCTTTTGTGCCTAATGATTGAGAATTGTGCGGGTAATTGTTATCGAGATGTTGTGGCCGATCGGCATGGGTCCTCAGTGGAGACATCGGGAGTTCTAATCGAGCTCCACGTTGGAAACCATGTCGCAACCGGTGATCTGTAATGTCAGTTCCCTTGACCGGGTTCCGCGGCAGAAACGCACGGAGTTCACGGGGATCGTCGCTATCGACGCCCGGTCGCACTATATTCTCTGACGACTGGAATCTGTGGTGGATATGACCTACAGACGTGGTGTCTAGGACACGAGCTCGCGGGGGAGATCTCGACGAAGAAGGTCGAGCTCCGCGTTGAGCGTCGTGTCGGGTTAGACTTTCTTGATATGGACCACTTAGGCGATGATCGTATGTTCGGGGGAAATCATGAGAATGGACGGGCGACGTACAAGTATTGTTTTGATAAAAAAGGCCGGCTTCGTCACCTATGACGTAGTCGGCTAAGGGGTTTTCGCTTACTATGGCACCCGAACGCGATGCGCATTGCTCCCGCTGGATACCACTTCGTAAAAAAGCTGAATGAACTGTAGCGTCGTCACCGACGGCTAGCTCACGTTCCGAAACACCCGACATCGGAAGTATTCCACTACCGGGGCCAGATCGTGAACCGTGGTTGGACTCATGGGATTCCCCGGACCCTACCAGTTGGTACGTAGGTTGAACCTCGTCCCGAGTATCTGTGGGTGACCCACTTCGTGGTAACTCTTGGTTGCTACTCGGATCCGCGAGTGCGTCGTGAGGGGTGGTCGAGATGGTGCCAGTAACTCGCGTAGCAGCGGACCTCAACGCGTACGGCGCTGTGGCTGCGCCGTGCCGCGTACTTCCGCGAGCCACCATCTTCGGTCCCTCAGACTCTTCGCGGAGCATCGATATAGCGTTGGCAGAAGAGGCCATTTCCTCTTTCACCCCGAATGTCGAGAGATCTTTCGCCGGCAAACAGGTGTGAGGGCAGTTCGTGTGACCGCTGGTCTCTCCGATTTGGGACGAGGTCTCGTCCAGCTCAGTCTTGATCATACTCACACGATCTAATTTATTATTCGTAGTATTACCTTCGAGGGCACCAATCCTCGTAGCACTGGATTTCGTAGTCGCGTCGCAGGGGTTCATCTTCCCCGTACGACAATGTCGGAGCAAGCTCTTTTGCTCCGAAAGTCTTGTAGACGTCTTGTAGTAAGCACTGACTCTACTATTAAATGTGGGTCTCTCGAGGGAGCCCTAGAAGTAAGGATAACTTCTTTACTAAATTTGGAAGTACGCCGCCACAATAACGTGCGTACTATTGCTTTGTGCCCGTGGGTCACAAAGTAAATGCCTCGTAGGGGTTTGACGAGGAAGGTTGCCTCGACGAGTGACCGCCTAGAAGTTTGACGAGGAAGATTGCCTCGGATTTGCAGATCTCAATGGAGTCTGAATTGTAGGTCTCGTAGGAGCCTATGTGTGTACTTTGTACCGAGGTGCGGGTCTCTCGATGGAGCCGGCACAGTCGGAATCAAAGTCTTCGTCGGAGGGTCGCAAGCCTCGGACGGTATGCAGGTCTCTGGAGGAGCCTGAAGGTATCGCTGTTTCGTCGCAGGGGGCGATCGAACAGGATCTTCGCCTCAGGTTGGGCTACCTCGGGCGGAACGCAGGTCTCTGGAGGAGCCTGGAGTATCGCTGTGTCGATGCGAATGGCTATCGCACAGGATCTTCGTCGGAGGTGGTCAGTCTCGGACGGTTTCGCAGGTCGCAAGTGGATCCTGGAGTTTACCGCTGTTTCGATGCAGGGGGCTATCGAACAGGGTCTTCACCTCAGGCTAGGCTACCTCGGGTGGTTGTCTCGTTAAGCGAGTAGTGGTTGCAAAGCACTATCAATATCACGTCGAGGAATGGCAGCCTCGACGGAAGCCTCGTGAAGCGAGCCTGTGAGCTTGAGCTCCAAAGTTCTTGAGCTTGATGACAGGGTTTTTTCAATCAAACCGTGGAAGATATGTTAAAAGTATATATTGAACAGAATTAACAAACAATAAAGGTTCACAATTAACATATACAAGTTATTTACCATGAATAAGATTTGTTACACAATTGCTCTGTATCGCTTTCCGTCTCATGTACTCCCACTGAAGTACTGTAAACGTCAAAAGTAGACGTTCGATCACTTTTGTGGGATTTCCATACTTTTGGCGGACCGGGCCTTGAATTGTCCGCCAAAATCTCGAACCAAAATCATCCATCGTCCCCATCAACGCCGGGACTCGTTCCCCTCTGGCCTCTACGGATTGTCGATGTCGGCATCGGGGATTTTGGAGTTTTTTCCAGGTTTGGGAAAAACTCTACCCGCGGTCTCGGCTTGGGCTGCCGAGCATCGTATCCAACCGCCAGAGCGGTGGAACCTTCGGAAGACGGTCCTTTCGGCCCAAAGACGGGGAAATTGGAAAGATAGGTGATATTTTCCCCGTCCTCGTAAAAGGGCCTACGGAGGTCTTATTTCTGGATGGATTCATTTGAAATTTTGTGATTAGATACACGGCATGACATAGTGCCGTGGTTGGAGGGTTCGACCGAGATCGCGCGGATACTTTCGGCGGCAGCTCTAAAGGCGTGAAAACCTATTATGGCTTAGCTGGCCGTTAGTAGTCGGGCGATTCGGTTCGAATTTGGATATGACAACCACCTAGCGATACTCTAGTGTGGTTGGAGGGTTCGGCCGAGATCGAATGAGCGGAACGGCTGAAAACGCGGAAAACGTGAAATCCGCGTTTCCCCGTATAACGGCGTTTTGGCTCATCCGATTCGGACGAAAATTTAGTAAGATAATGCTAGCGACTTGAGGAGTGCTGCATTAAATTTTGACACCGATCGCTCAATAACTTTTGGAGTTATTGGCGATAGCGTCCTTGACCAATTCAAAAGGGTGGTGAAATTTCTAATGGCCATTTCCAAATGTCATCGTGAAGCGTCCCGGGGTTCGACTGCAGGTTGCGAGAGCAGCGGCAGTGGTCACTGCGCGCCGGGATGGCAGACCCAGGCGAGATCGGTCGCGATGCGGGTGACACTGGAAAGGTCGGTGAAATTGGTCTTTAACGCTCTGGGAGCGCTATCGCCGTGAGGATCGATGTCTGAAGACTCCTATAGAGGCTTTTTCATTCTGCCCGGCCGACGGCGATTGATTTCACAACCGTGGCGGGTTTTTGGTTTGAATTGGAAAGGTAGGTGAATATGATTGTTTCGCCTCCTTTTCAATTCAGCGGTCTCCGGCATATCCGTAGGTACAAGATTATGACTTCTATGAATATACGGGGTGTTCTGAAATCCTGGAGCTCGCTCGTAGGGTGGAATACGACAGCGCGTTCCAGCCACTGTATCCAAAAAAATCCAAGCCTCACTCAGAGCAGTCACGCGCTACCATAGCATCTCAACTCAACTCAAGCCAACACGCGCTTCATCAACACCCACTTCAGTTCAACGACTCATTCATCAAGCAATTTTAAAAGAATTCGCTTCACCGTTTTACAAATCGCCGTTATAAAGAATTCGAAAACTCCAACGCAAACGAAAATTCCACGTTACTGCCATCCGCATCGCAAACAAACAAAATTATTGGTTTTATTTCTACATTAAAAAATAAGTATCCATTTACCCAGTGCTTACCCAGACGTTCCACCATCGTAGAAGCAGACGTTCCACCACCGCCGAAGCAGAGGTTCCACCGCTACAGAAGAAGAGGCCATAATTGTTTAAAAAAATAAAATAAAAGAAAACAAAACAAAACAAAACAAATAAAACAAAACAAAATAAAATAAAAAAAAATAAAATAAAACAAAACAAATCAAAATAAAATAAAATAAAATAAAACAAAACAAAATAAAATAAAACAAAACAAAACAAAACAAAACAAAATAAAATAAAATAAAACAAAACAAATCCAACGTCAAGAGCTCGAACGTATTTTGACCAAGAGTCAAGGACGTCTTCTTCGAGTATAGTATACTCAATTATATTTAAAACTGACGTTTTGCTATTAGCAGATATTTTTGAAAATTTTCGAGAAAGATGTCTAAATACGTATGGATTAGATCCCGCTCATTACTATACGCTTCCGGGATATACTTGGGACTGTATGTTGAAACATACAAATATTAAATTAGAATACTTGCAAGACGTCGACATGTTATTGTTTTTAGAAAGAGCAATTCGTGGGGGAGTAAGTCAATGTTGTAATAGATATGCAAAAGCTAACAATAAATATATGCCTAACTACGATCCAAACAATCCTTCTAATTATTTACTATATTTTGATGTAAATGGACTTTATGCTTGGGCAATGTCGCAATATTTACCATATGGGGAATTTCAATGGGTTGAAGACGTTGAAAATTTTGATGTACGTTTAGTAGCTGATGAGTCAAATATTGGTTACATATTGGAGGTTGATTTAGGTTATCCAAATAATCTTCACGATTTGCATAGAGACTTACCTTTGTGCCCCGAACATAGAATTCCACCAAATTCAAAATTACCAAAATTAATGACAACTTTATTTGATAAGGAACATTATATAATGCACTATAGAAATTTGAAACAGTGCCTCGATTGTGGCTTACATATAAAAAAAATTCATAAAATTCTTCAGTTTAAACAATCTGCTTGGTTAAAGGAGTATGTAGACTTAAATACATCGCTTAGAGCAAAAGCAGCTAATGAATTTGAAAAGAATTTGTTCAAGTTGATTTTAAATGCTGTGTTCGGTAAAACAATGGAAAATATTCGGAAGCATCGCATTGTTAAATTATTTTCAAATTGGGAAGGAAGATACGGGGCTAAGAATTATATATCGAGTCCCACTTTTCATAGTAGTTCGATTTTTGATGAAAATTTGGTAGCGGTAGAACTTAATAAAACTGAAATAGTATTCAATAAGCCTCTGTACGTAGGTATGTGCATTCTGGACATTTCTAAAACATGCGTGTACGACTTTCACTACAACTTTATGTTAAGAAAATTTAATATAGAAAACTGTAAATTACTATATACCGACACGGATAGTTTGATATATGATGTACATTGTGATGATTTTTATTCAATTATTAAGGAAAATTCTGAAAAATTCGATACAAGTGACTATAAACAAAATAATGTCTATTCGATTGAACAAAAAAATAAAAAAGTGGTTGGTTTAATGAAGGACGAAAATAATGGTACCATTATGACTGAATTCGTTGGCTTGCGATCAAAAATGTATAGCATTAAATGTGGAGAAATCTGTAGCGTTAAAAAAATTAAAGGATTAAAAAAAAATATTGTAAAGAAGCATATTCAATTTGAAGACTACTTGACATGTTTAAAAGACTTTAAGGAGGTCTATAGAACTCAGAGATTAATTAGATCTTATTTACATGAAATTTATTCGGTGAAACAAATTAAACTTGCTTTAAGCCCATTTGATGACAAAAGAATTTTGAAAGAAGATAGCACGGATACTTTACCATATGGGCATTATTCAACGCTTTAATGTTTTTGCTAAAAATTGAACAGTTATCTTGAAATGTATTTTTGTAGCTTTATTTCAAATGTAATAATCGTCACATACTTTAAGAATGTTACAAGTTAAAACTAGTTTATATAGTCTACCTTCATAAAATAAGTAATGATGAGCATATTTCCGATGTATTAATTTTTTAATAAAAGACATTATACATTTATCGTTTTTATTTTAGAAAAATTTAGGAAATATAAAAGTTTTCATAAAGGTAATATACATTCGTTAATGAACACATACATTTTGATTTCTTATGATAAAAACATCGGGGCTCTGCAAGTTGAAGTGATGGATGTTCTTCCAGCTCGTATACCGGAGTTGATGAATATTCTCTAATATATGTGGCTTTCTCACACCCCTTCACATAGACAATGTCTTCTTTTCTTGTAAGTTCTCGGATAATATTGGTAAAATTGTGAAACGGTACATGTCCTTCGTTCCAATCTATACAGTGATAATTATTTGTCAACCAAGTTACTTGTTTTTCTAAATCTGGCGGCAGAAGCTGTCTAGAAAATGGCGGTTTAAAAATATAGTGAGCCGTTTTGGTGCCATTGTAAGCCGCCAATTCTTTTAGAATAAACTTATTTTGTTCTATCTTGAACCCCTGCACATCCAAAATTAGTGGCATTAATTATATAGCTTAGACCTGTCTGACAATTTTCGTTAAGGGGTTATATCGGAACAAACGATCATGTAAAATTAAACAGTATGCTGTGGTGTCACTTGGAACATTACTTGCAGTTTCCCACTCTATTCGTAAAATGACGGCTCCTGATTGGATGGTTTCTTTTTGATGAGAGCAATCGATATGAGTTACTGGAGCAATGGATTTAAATTCTTTTGGAGTAAATATGGGCTCGTTTTCTAATTCATAAAACGATTTTCGGAAGCTGGCAAACATTTCGTATAATGTGGCGAATTTGTTGTTATTAAAGTCAAGGAATAGGTCGTGATATGGATATCTTTCCGAATTTAAAAATACTCTTATATTTGTAAGACCACAGTCCTCAAATTTGCTCATATTTGAGGTGACCTTATTTTTCTTATCTGTCTGAAAGGCGACAACAATATGACGAGGCGTCTCCAACTTGGTGGTGGTTTTCACGGGCCAAGTGTGTCTTGTAGTTTGTGAAAGGGAAGGGTACTCTACAAGTTCCCAACTTCTAAATGGAACCAATATCTCCACATTTTTATCTAAAATTTTAGTCAGGGCCAGTTGTTGGGGGATTCCTACGGAAACGTGAGGTACTCTCCAATAGATTTTTTCAATGTTAATTTTAGGTTTTTCAGTCTCATCGATAGCCGTTACTGCATCTAGATCATTGCTACTTCGAATCAGAACCAGTTCCTGCTTCATATTTAGTATAATTTTTCTATAGTCTTCGAAAAAGCCCAGTAGCATTTTAAGAGGAATGCATACATTAAACTTGTCGCCTTCGAGTGTGCTTTGTTTGGGAAACCATCCAGAATTCTGAAGTTTAACGCTCTCGCTTTCATTGTACGATAGATACCCCTTCAACGTTGACGTTAGTCCTACGTTTCTAACGGAATCGATGATTACTCCATTCATTTCATATCGAATTTCCCTGAAGAGGAAACTGAAAGCGTTATTTATAAGTTTTAATTTGGTAACCGATTTTCCATCCTCTGTAGTCAAATTTCCTTCCAAGTATAGCATACTTTCACAAGGTAAAGTATAGATGTCCAATTCCTGAAGTGATATCCTTACTTCATCATTGTAGCCCAATTTAGAGGTCACGAAAGGTTGGTAATTGTGATACTCCAAGTCGACGATGGAATTGTCGATGAGAGGTTGCTGCATAACATCTAGTATATCCATTATATGAGAACTTCAAAACCGAGAGACTTCAGGAATCTCTTGTTTTCCGGTGTTACTTTAATAACGTTCTTCTTCGGACTAACGGCTGATTGGTTTTTGGATCTTCTTTTATAACTGCGTTTCGTCGTAATATTTGGTCGACAACATTTTGTATTGTAGCGAACTACCATCTCTAGAGCTTTCGAAGATTTAATCTGACTGAGATAGTTTCCTCGCGAAAATTTATAAGATTTCCGTCCTGATCGAGTATTTTAACAGTCAAGTTGTTGATCGTCTTAACGGTTACGGGGAAGTACAAGATGTTCAGAGGTGATTCCACTATTTTATATCCTGGTCCCACGGTTGGAAAAAACTGATGAATAATGTGAACAGGTTTTTCGTTGAAATATGAACCTGCCGCTATGTTACAATCTATGCATATAGCATTGACTTTAATTATTTGGACAGGAAAATCAGACTCGTTCAGTGTATTAGCTTTAATAATTCTTTTTTTGAAACCCAACAGACGTCCTATGGATTTCTTATTTGTAAAATCTATGTCAACATTAGTATCAATGCTGACAGTTGATGTATTTCGATTGGCTCTAATGTTAATATTGGCAGTTGATATTTGTTGTTGTAGGTAATTATTGATATCGGTAATTTCATAAGCTCCAACTGGAATTGTTAGTGTCGTATTACCATACGTAAACTTATTGTTTGTTTCATCGATGTTTGGAATTACGTTGAAGGTTTCAAAATCTGATAGACCAACCACATATTCAGCGTCATCATCTAAGTATATTGGTGGGTTATAATCTGCACTTAAAATAGACGTATTTCCAGATAAAGTCAAAGTCAGAGACATGTTGAACAGTTAAAACTTTATTTATAATAAACAGATTTTCCTCAATTACATACATTATATAAAAATTTTAAACATAGGTGTCCACAGTTTATTGCATTATCTCGTTGGAATTTATCATGATTATATTTGATTGTATTTAAGCTACCATCGCTATAAAAATATTTTGTTACTGCATTCGGAGGTCTCAGATTACCATAACTATCAAAGTATAATATCGTCTTGTTTTTCTTTACGTATGCCGTCCAGTGAGTGCCTGGTCCAGACGAAATATCCAAATTAACTATACCACATTCGTTTCTTCTTATCTTTACTGGTAGGGCATCCTGCATGTACACTCCTCGGAAATGTGGAATACGTAACTTTTTAGCAAATTTAATTAAATCTACATTAGTCAGTGCACGACGAGGTAGCTTTATTGGGAGTTTTTTGATGGTAAATAAAGCCCCATTCCTTTCCTATAAGGACGCAGATATAAGCCTTTTCCAAGAGCAGCCTGTTCCATGACCAGATTATGTCTTTTTTCCTCCTCCATTTTTTCCTTTGCGGCTTTCGCATCGTTCACAGCTTTCGCTATTCCAGCAGCTCCACCGCCTATACTTCCAAGAGCACCTAATGCGGCAAATAGAGGAATGAGAGGAAGAAATCCACCAGTTTTGGGAATCGGAATTATCCGCTTTCGTGGCCTAGTTATCCTTTTCGTTCCTATTGATGATAGAGCTTGCTTTACTACTTCACCGAGGTTACTAGATGGTTTACCCCGAATACCCTGTCGAGCTTTTTGTACTGCTTGGTTAAAACTTAGAGCCTGACCTCGTTTACGTTTCACAAATTTCTTCTTCTTCTTCTGTAATCCCATTCCTAGCTTAGTTTTGACTTTCATTGCATTGGCAACAGCCCACGCTGCAGTCTTTTCCCCGAAACTGGCGTCCTTAGATTTAACCCTCTCCCAGGCACGTTGTTCAAGGATGCGGTCTGCCTTATGACGATCTTCTATATTAGAGCTGTCACTGTATGATATGTCGTGAGCGAGGCATGCGTTATCCAAAGGATTAATGCCAGTATCACCCCTAGCAAGCCTTTTTTCAAGCTTGGTACCTGGTCCACAAAAGTTGTAACCAGGAATGTGTAGTTCTATCGGAAGTTTATTTATAAGCGTATTAAGAATCCCAGAACCTCTCTTTACTCGCTTTATCTGTCGATTAACTGCGGATAGGTTGGGCACAAGCATTTATATATGCTCTGGCGTGACACTTCAATACAACTGAATTTAATTGTTAGTTTTATACCTTATAAATACTTTACGTACTACGTCAACGTACAGTACATACAATTTTCCTTCAGAATGAGGATCGAGAAACAGAACATTTCGCTACCGGTAACCAATCACGATGATAATATTTCATTAAGTAGGTTTAAGAAACACGGCCCACTTTTTGGAGACTGTTCTAAGCGAGGACTCGTTGTTGGCGTTTCTGGGTCTGGTAAAACTAACGTCATAATAAGTTTATTGGCGCACCCAAATGGTTTGAGGTTTGAAAATGTATACGTTTACTCAAAATCCCTATACCAACCGAAATATGAGTATCTGAAACAGCTACTGGAACCCATCAAAGAGATTGGATACTATGAGTATCAAGATGGCAACGATGTCGTTCCTCCAAGTGAAATAAAACCCAATTCTATTATAATATTCGACGATGTGGTATGCAGCAATCAGAGTGTTATGAGGGATTATTTTTGTTTTGGGCGACATAAAGATACAGACTGTTTCTATTTAAGTCAAACATACTCATCGATTCCAAAACAACTAATACGAGATAATGCAAACTTTTTGGTGATTTTCAAACAAGATCTCACTAATCTGAAACACATTTACGATGATCACGTCAACGTTGACATGTCTTTCCAAGAATTTAAATATATCTGTGGAGAATGTTGGAAAGATAGGTTTGAGTTCTTGCTTATAGACAAAAGCTATCCTTTGTCTAGTGGAAGATACAGAAAAGGCTTTGATGCTTTCATTGTTCTGTAGATCATAAATAAACACGGAATTATCGATGCCGCTCATTAACATGTCAACCATGAATAAGGAATTAGCAAGGCAGTTGGTTAAAACCAGAAAATCAGTGAAACAAAAATATCAAAGTTTGAAATCGGATATAGCTCAGTCGCAGTGTCAGTTGGAAAAGAGTTACAAACCTATAACGGAACCTTTACAAAAACTACTGTCCACCATTAAGACCGATGTGACGGTCAAGCAAGAACCGGCAGAAATAAAAACTGAATCGCGGTCTTCCACACCAAAAAGATCCAGTGTTAACCCCTACAGCAACTATTTACCAATGAATATACCGAGTTTTTTAGAAGATACGTATCAGTATGAGACGGAAAAAACCGCTGAAACAGATCAACAAAACAGTGACGAATTAATTAATCAGGAAGTGGAGCAAAGTCGTGCCTTTCTTCAAGATCTTTCAAACACACAAGCTTATAATGAATACCTAGAGATGTACCATCCTCTTCCCAGACAATATATAGATTTATCTGTTAGAGGAGATGAGACAGACAGTGATCGTCAGTATGGAGTGAAACATGACCTTGAAACGGAGAAGTTTAAAATTGGAGGCTCCGATTTAGATATCATTGGAAAAGATTTGAAAGTAAATGGAGTAACGTATGTTGGAACACCTGGTCTGTACGAGTTGCTCTTTAAAAAGAGCCTACTGGATATAAACAATCGGATTTGGATGACTACATGGATATCCTAAATAGATCTAATGCTTATCGTAGACACTTCAATCCTGAAGAACAAATTCAAGGCTCCCAGGGTGAAAAATACAGGACAATTATAAAACCATATTTGGTAAAGAAGGGACTATTGAAAACTGCTTCTATTCCAAAACCATTTTCAAAGCCGCCCCCACCTACTAGACCACTGCGTAGAACGCAATCGTTACAACACTATACGAAAGGTGGTCTGTTAAATTTAACGGATAATAAAATATATTATGTGTACTACGATGATCCAAATGAACTAATAAATAGATTACGTCTCCTAATCGCTTCATAATTAGCAGGGAATGACTCTGTGGGCAACGAAATTTTTTTATAATTGAGGAAATGAGAGAAGCTAAAATTATAAAATAACTTTCAACATCCTCAAATGAACACTTTATATCCATCGTTTAAATAGTCATCATGCCTATCGATAAATTTGGTCGTCATATGTTAAGGAGCAGATCAGGTCCTTATTCCCAGTCCATGTTAACCTCTTCACCACAGTCATTACCTTTTTATATTTGTGAGCCTTCGTTACATCATAGTAAAACCATAATAAAAATAAAAGGCCTGAAACAGCATTCTACAAAAGTGGGTCTCTACACTTTGGACAACAATAAAGAGGAATATATCTTCCCAGTATCTGGAAAAATAGAAAATGTGGAAATTCTACCGGTTACTTGTCAAATGTTTTTGAATGGTGGTGCCGCTATTACATCGATTCAACTTAATCGTACAAATATAAATAAAGGAGACAAGATCAAATTTATTACTGTACCGAAAGAACCATCTTTATATGTGGAAATAGTTTTACAATGCCCTATAACAAAAAATGGTTAGTGAAATTAGAGAACAACTTGTAAAAGAGCTTCACAAACCGGCTAGAAAAAATTTTCGAAGACGTCATGTGATCGTAAAGGGACTAAATGACCTTATTCAAGCTGATTTGGTAGAAATGATTCCTTATGCCAAGCTTAATAAAGGTTATCGATACATTCTTACAGTTATTAACGTATTTACCAAGTTTGTGTGGGCGGAACCAGTTAAACGGAAAACCGCTAGAGATGTGACTAATGCAATGCAGAAAATTTTATCGAAAATGGAGAATGCTCCTCACAATTGTCAAACTGATATGGGAAAGGAATTTTATAATAAGGAATTTAAAGAATTGATGAATAAGTATAAAATCAAACACTACAGCACATACTCCACCTTGAAAGCAGCTGTTATAGAAAGACTAAACCGAACACTAAAAAATTTGATGTGGAAGCAGTTCAGTCTTCAAGGAACATACAAATGGATACATTTGCTACAAGATCTTGTTCATCAGTATAATAACACGAAGCATCGGACTCATGGATTGAAGCCTAACCAAGTAAACAAGAGAAACGCTAAAAAGTTATTGCAAACTGCTTTTAGTCACCTAAAATCTGTCGATCCAAGACCCGCCAAGTTCAAACTAGGTAATTTCGTAAGAATTAGCAAATTTCGAGGAGTATTTAGAAAAGGATACGTCCCAAATTGGAGCAATGAAATTTTTAAAATAAGAAAAGTAAATTTAACTAACCCAACAACTTATCTATTAGAAGATCAAAATGGAGAGGAAATTCAAGGTGCCTTCTACACCGAGGAGCTGCAAAATGTTAAATACAAGGACATCTATTTGGTTGACAAAGTACTGAAGAAAAAGGGAAATTTTTACTTAGTACAGTGGCTCGGACTTGGGAAGTCGCACAATTCGTGGATTAATAAAAATGAATTAGTATAATGTGATGTAATATATTTTTAAATAAACTACACAATTTAACCTACAATATCTGTATTATTTTATAAAAGAAAAACTCTGTTCTGAAATATCCTACGTCTATGGTTCGCATCTAAAATTGGGTCTAGAATGATGGAAGAAGCTGCTATTCTCCTTTGGAAACGGTGTCGATCCACAGCAAAGATCTCCCAATATCTTTTTCGAGAAGCATTGTAGGCGTACGTCCACGCTACCATTAAATGCACTTGGTTGTTGGTTTCATTAAAAATCACCTTTTTTTCCATAACCGAAACCACTGAGTAGAAATTTAGAAAATCATATACCCACATATAAAAAAAACACTTCTTCAATTAACGCACACCCCAGCTGAAGAATTATTAACGCACCAATTTGACATTTGACAGTTTCACATAGTTTTAGTAATTAATAAATGTATGAGGCGTTTCATCGAGTTAGTAAGAACTTGGCAAGTGACGAGAACGGTGCGTTTTTTGTTTATTATAATGTCAGATTCTGGGATAGACAATAACTCAAATTATTCATCCTACTGGACATATGTGGATGACGTTCTTTCAAAGTATGCAGAAGATATTAAAGAAGAGAAACAATTAATCAGCGAAATAAAATATTCACTATCAAATTCGACCATACAAGTCTCGACAGGAATTAGCGCAGCTATGGGGTTTGAACCTACCATCAGATTCAAAAGTTCGAGTGACGGTGACGTAATTTCTCTTATGGATGTGGACTGGTATGATTTTATCGCCAACATTAATATTATGCCGGATAATGACAAAGAAAAAGATTTCATCGAAACCGTTGTGGAACTTGAAAATTTCAAACTATCCAGTCAACTAGTCGCTGGAAGACATATATTAGTGTTCAAGAGTGGCCAAGCAATCTTCTACTTTGATGATGAATTCATTAAGGACATCGTCAATATTCGACATCTTATCGAATATAGGTTAGGATATTTACATGATTTAGATTTTAAAAACTTTTATAATAATGCTTTACTTTATATTACTAATTGTGATGCTTGTTCAATGGAAACATGTTTTGATAAGTTAATAAGCTTATGTAATTTGAATAAGTGTGAGAGAAGTTATTGTTTACTTGAACATTTAAAATTTAATAAAAATGCTGTTCTTACTGATATTGATAAAATTTATGATTATCATATGTAAAATGTTAATTAGGTAATCACACTCCATGTACTTTATTTTGTAAGTAAATTACTAAATTAATCAATAAAAACATTTCAAATTTAAAACGTGTTTATTAATTCCTATTTAAATTATAATACGTATAAGCAGTACAATAAATTGTTAATAATTCTCCAGTTTCTACCTCCCATAATCTATTGTTGAAGATGATTTTCATTGCAGAGTTTTAATATTCCCCAAATTTAGTATCTCTTCCTGAATGCAATATTCACAGCTAATTATTCTTTTTGGTGGACCATCAACCCAGTCATTATGCATATTATAATGTTTTTTACATGATCTGTACTTCACCATAGACGGATCATTTCGTATATAATCGGGCAATAAATGCCAACTGTCCTCAAGATCGCACACGCTTATTGTCTTAATATAACTTTTCGGTAAGTAATAAATATCTTGTAGTCTCATCTTCAACAGGGACCCAAACATTATGTGGGAACTGATGGCGTTCCAAGTTTTCTCAGCAACACATCTTTGCCGTTCATTCATTTTTGAGCAATTAATAATAAATAGGACAATGCCTCCATAATAGACAAAATTTTATATCCCCACTTTCACAAATCTAAAGACAACTTATTTGAGATAAATAAAAATATTAAATTGTTCAAGGAATTTCCATTGTTATTGTATATAGTTCACGATTTAAAAACAGGAAAAGTATTTCAATACCTCATTTATCAATTAATTTATTTAGATTTTACTATTAGGAAAAAAATAAATAATATCATTCATCAAATTTTATTTATTATTGTTTTTATTTTCCTCTTCTGATAAAATTTTGTTCAGGCGTAATCTTTCCTCCCGCCTAAACTTTCTTTTTTCTGTTTTTGATTTTTTTGGCGGAGGAGTTCTAATTATTTTATTTTTTAAAACATAAGGAAGTGGATCGTATGAAGGACTATCTATATCATCCCAACTCTCCTCTTCTACCGCAATTTCCGGCGTGGTTTGGGTTTTTTGACTTTCCAATTCCATGTTTTGAGACATTATCAAAATCTGAAACAAAAATTGATTAAATTATTAATTAGAATTTCAATCATAAAAAATATGTATCTACACATCAATAAACAGTGAAAAAAATTACTTCTATATTAAATACTAACTACTAACATTGATTTTTATTAATATCTATGAATATATAAAACAAATAATTAAATAAAACAAATATAGATTACTTACGATTAGAGTGTTGTCGTGGGGTACAGAATTATACTGTGATTTCAGTAGAAACAATTTTCTGTTTATATATACAAACTTAAAGACATTTTTTTGAAAGTCAAACGTGCTGTACTCGAATATCCTCATTGCATCAGCAAATTATACTTAGTTATTACTAGTTATTTATTATTATTACCTAATTTGTATGTAGAAACAGTAATGGATATCTTTATAAAAATATAATATGTTGCACTTAAATGAGAACGTAAGGGCGCCTGGTCTAATTAAGCAGCGAAGTGAATGGCTTACCGTCGACCTCGGCGAGTTTAGACGGCCGATCTCGGTTATTGCAGTTATTTGCGACCTTGCATTCGATGCATTTTGCAGTACAGGGTAGCCCAAATAATATGAATCACTTACCGGTGGTCCTATTTTCGGCTATTTTAAACCACAAATACCCTTTTAGACATCATCTTCAACATCAAGAAGACCCCCCTGGCGCGCGTCTGCCGGGACAGTCATTTCCTACCCAAAATTATGCAAATTGAGCCAGAATGAACTGTGGGCTATTGATGGCCTTATTTTTGACTATTTTAAACCACGAACATCTTTTTGGACGTCAACTTGAAAATCAAGAAGACCCCTCCAGAGCCCGTCTACCGGGACATCCATTTTCAACCCAAAATTATGCAAATTGAGTTTGAATCGGCATAGTTTATCTACTTATCTCCAGTTTAGACCTCAAGCAGGGATACTGGCAGATTCCCCTTACTGCCGAGAGCAAACCGATCACTGCTTTCACCGTCCCCGGCAGAGGCCTGTTCCAGTTTCGAGTCATGCCTTTTGGACTTCACTCGGCTCCAGCTACATTCCAACGACTCCTAGATAGGATCATTGGACCGGAAATGGAACCCTATGCGTTTGCCTACCTGGATGACATCATCGTATTAGGGGAGATCTTTGAAGAACACCTGGACAACTTACAAGAAGTATTCCGCCGACTACGAATGGCTAACCTGCAGCTAAACCCCGACAAATGCGAGTTCTGCAGGAAGTCGCTCAAATACCTAGGACATATCGTCACCGCTGAGGGGATTCAGACAGATCCTGAAAAGGTGGACTCGATCAAGAAGTTCCCCACCCCTCGAAACATCCGAGACGTCCGCCGCTTCCTAGGAATGGCTTCCTGGTACCGACGCTTTGTACCGGCAGATTGTGACTCCGTTAACCCGACTACTCCGGAAAAATCACCGTTTCAAGTGGACCAGTGACCAAGAAGACGCCTTCAACCACTTGAAGAACTGCCTGACCGAAGCTCCGATTTTAACCTGTCCGGACTTCGAACAACCGTTTACCCTCCAGACCGATGCCTCCGATCATGGACTGGGAGCAGCTCTGACCCAGAATATCGACGGATACGACCGAGTGATAGCGTATGCTAGTCGCACACTGTCGCCTGCCGAAAAGAATTACTCCGTCACTGAACGAGAGTGTTTGGCTATAGTGTGGGGCATAGAGAAGATGAGACCGTATCTTGAAGGCTATCACTTCACCGTCCTGACCGACCATCAATCTCTGCGATGGCTGCATTCCATCAAAAGTCCTGCCGGCCGTCTAGCCCGATGGAGCGTATTCCTGCAGCAATACGACTTCGAAATTAAGTACCGCAAGGGAACCCTAAACCGAGTAGCCGATGCTCTGTCCCGTCAGCCGATAGAAGGAACTTCTTCTGCACCAAGTACCGGAGAACTATGCGTCCTGAATGAGCCGCCAAACTGTTCATGGTANGGACTTCACTCGGCTCCAGCTACATTCCAACGACTCCTAGATAGGATCATTGGACCGGAAATGGAACCCTATGCGTTTGCCTACCTGGATGACATCATTGTATTAGGGGAAACCTTTGAAGAACACCTGGACAATTTACGAGAAGTATTCCGCCGACTACGAATGGCTAACCTGCAGCTAAACCCCGACAAATGCGAGTTCTGCAGGAAGTCGCTCAAATACCTAGGACATATCGTCACCGCTGAGGGGATTCAGACAGATCCTGAAAAGGTGGACTCGATCAAGAAGTTCCCCACCCCTCGAAACATCCGAGACGTCCGCCGCTTCCTAGGAATGGCTTCCTGGTACCGACGCTTTGTACCGTCATTTTCCCAGATTGTGACTCCGTTAACCCGATTACTCCGGAAAAATCACCGTTTCAAGTGGACCAGTGACCAAGAAGACGCCTTCAACCACTTGAAGAACTGCCTGACCGAAGCTCCGATTTTAACCTGTCCGGACTTCGAACAACCGTTTACCCTCCAGACCGATGCCTCCGATCATGGACTGGGAGCAGCTCTGACCCAGAATATCGACGGATACGACCGAGTGATAGCGTATGCCAGTCGCACACTGTCGCCTGCCGAAAAGAATTACTCCGTCACTGAACGGGAGTGTTTGGCTATAGTGTGGGGCATAGAGAAGATGAGACCGTATCTTGAAGGCTATCACTTCACCGTCCTGACCGACCATCAATCTCTGCGATGGCTGCATTCCATCAAAAGTCCTGCCGGCCGTCTAGCCAGATGGAGCGTATTCCTGCAGCAATACGACTTCGAAATTAAGTACCGCAAGGGAACCATAAACCAAATAGCCGATGCTTTGTCCCGTCAGCCGATAGAAGGAACTTCTTCTGCAACAAGCACCGAAGAACTATGCGTCCTGAACGAGCCGCCAAACTGTTATTGGTATAGCAGGAAGAAGTCGGAAATCGAAAGAAGCCCTGAAGCATTCCCGGATTATTGCATACGCAATAACCGTCTGTTCCGCCACTTCTGGGATTCAAGCGACTTAGCCGGACCCGACCTATCCGATCCATGGAAGCTATGCGTCCCCACGCCGCTCCGCTCAGCGGTTTTGCAAGAAAACCATGATGCTCTGTCCGCTGAACACATGGGAATTGCTAAAACCATCGCTCGCATTTCACAGAAGTACTATTGGCCTGGTATGTTCCGCGATATCGCCAAGTACGTACGAAGTTGTATGCAGTGTCAGCGGTACAAGCCGTCGCAGCAACAAACTGGTGGGAAGATGCAACCGTCCACCAACCGCCAACCATGGGAAACCGTCAGCACCGACCTTATAGGGCCCCTGCCGCGACCCAGTAAAGGAAATATCTATTTGGTAGTTTTTCAAGATCGCTTCACTAAATGGATCCAATGCCGTCTGCTACGGAGTGCTACCGCCCGCAATGTCAGTCAGGCTCTCTACGAGGAAATTATTACACGTTTCGGATGTCCCCGCACCATTATCAGTGATAATGGAACCCAGTATGACAGTCGTGTTTTCCGGTCCTTGTTAGAAGAGTTTGGTATCCAGCACCGTTTCACCCCGCCGTACACACCGCAAGCCAACCCGGTCGAACGAGCCAACCGCACGATCAAAATTATGATAGCCCAGTACTGCGAACAGGATCACAAGAAATGGGTCCTACACCTGAGTGACCTGCAATTGGCCATCAATAGTTCAAGGCACGAATCTACCGGATTTACGCCCGCTTTTCTAAACTTTGGACGGGAGTTGCATTTACCGAAGACCGTTTATCGGGAGAATGCTGAAACCCCCGTCGATCCGTCTGAAGAGAACCAAATCCCGGCGATGCACACCGACCGTCTGGACAAACTAACCGAAGTGTTTCAGCTGGTGCGTGTAATGTTAGCCCAAGTTTTCACATCTCAAAGCCGCTACTACAACCTCCGCCGCCGTGAATGGCGTTGTTGTAAAGGTGATCGCGTTATGAAACGGGAAAACCCTCTGTCATCCGCAATCAAAGGTTTCGCCGCGAAGTTAGCACCAAAATTTTCCGGACCCTATACCGTCACTAACGTCATCTCACCGGTAGTTTACGACCTTAAATCAGATACCGGGAGGAGGATTCAGAGGGTCCACATTAAAGATTTAAAACCATATACTGCTTACAGTGCCGAACCAGAAACTCCCGACTGCAGCGAGCCGACAGCCGGGCGAGCCCCCTCGGGGCGCACCGGTCCCGCGGGTGATCAACCCGACGTTGGATGCGGCACAAAAAGCTAGGTAGAAAATAGTCCAGCAAGCCAGGGCAAGGCTAGGGGCACAAATGTTGAATCCGGCGGGAGCTAGGAAAAGGACCATGCCGAGACGGCCCCCCACTACTCGCGCCATCAGCCCAAAAACGGCGTCGGGAATCACGCCTCTCCCGAGAAACCAAAGCGGCCCAGCAGTGGTCCCGTGTGGCACCATAGCCACGACGCCTCCCAAGCCACCACCACCGTCGAGAATAACAACGCCTCCGCTATCCGAATCGATTACCCTGGGCGACCGAATTTCAAAATTTCCAAACAGCGACGCCTGGGACGAAGCATTATACCGGGAAGTTTTGGCTCTCCGACCGGCCTCAGTGCCAAACACCGGCCGTTGGCGACACCGTTTCCAACAAACCAACGGCCGTGTCTTCTGGGTCACCATTCGACCCCGGCCGACCTAGCTCGGAAAAGTTTTTTCCCTCTCTAGCGGTTGAAATTGAATTTTTTTATTTTTTTTTATGTAAACAGGAGATATTCTTAGTTTTACATTAAATCATATTAAAGGCAACCGGTTTTTATTCTCCCGTACCTGTTTACTTTCAGATGGATCCCGCCAGCCTTGAGTTACACGTATCCTCCGGCGACCAGGACTGGGTACTCTTAGCTTTAGAAGAGGCCATTCACGAGGTCAACAAGCCCCCAGCCCCAGTACCTAACACACCGACGCCGATCTCGGAAGCCCAGGAGAACACCCCCATGGATTCCGAAGAGACTCCAATTCCAGACGCCAAAGGTGAGGTAGACCCCGAGCTAGCACTCGACGAGTAGCTGGAAGTAACTACCGCAACTCTGCGACAAACTTTAGCAAGATGGGAACAGCTAGCCGAGTCCCCCCAACCATCTCGCCCCGACTGGCCAATATACTTACCCGTAGACCGCTGGGAACTCTGTTGGAGATGTGGATATCCTGGCCATACCCGCCAAACCTGTACCCGGACTCGACGCTTATTTTGCTCCCGATGTGGTCAGTATGGCATAATGTCTAGAGACTGCCCATG
>NW_019417066.1:136187-150755 GCF_000390285.2 Anoplophora glabripennis
AAAGTCCAATATTTCATATTTTGTTACTAAAAGCTGTATACGGGGGTTGGCAAAAAAGTTACTACATATTCAATGCATATCATTGCCTGCAGAGGGCGCCTCGTACTCGATACTCAAAAATCATTATTATATTATTTTTCCCATCATTAAAAAATCTATCTGTTGAAAATTTGAAACATTTCTGACTAAAATTATAGGAATTATTAAGGAAAAACCATTTTTTATTTTTCACTTTGACACCCTGTATCTTTTCTATTATGCGACTTGGGATATAGGTATGTTAGGTTAAATCGACTTATTTTCACCCAAGGAATCTCTGGTATCATTTGTGCCCCTCCATTTAAATACACCCTGTATATTAAAGCGTACGGGTTACTCTCGCTCCCCCACCCGCCCACGAAAAAGGGCCATTTTGCAATAACTAAGGCTTTTAGAGCGAGCCGTGGGGGCAAAGCGTCGTATTTTGATGGCGATTTTTTGCCGTCTTCCCAGTGAATTTTCGGTTTTCCCGGGCGTCTGCGCGACTAATCGCGGCTTTTAGCGGGGAAGTGAGACGGAAATACTCGGGAACGCCTTCCTTCGGAAGCATTTCAGGGTCGATTTCTCTGACCGAGAGCTTTTTTCCCAGGAGGGATCGGGACTTCCTTCCGCTTTTACGCGAAACTTTCGTCCTTTCTGAGTGTTTCAGGCGTATTTTTTACTTTTTAACGCCGAAATTAGCTTTTCAAAAAGGGTCTACATCTTGCGACTCTCTCGCGAGACTCCGATTATTTTATAAAGCCCGGATTATTTCGGCGAAAACGCCGTTTTCGCAACGGCATAATTTTTTTCCCTCGCTCGATCGGCCACCGCTTTCTGCGTGAGAAAGAAGCCCAAGTTTTTCTCTCAGCGTACAGACCGCGCCCGAGGACTGAGAAAGTCCCTGTTGTCCCCCCGCGACGCCGTTCTGGCGACGCGTCGCGACGTTCTCTATCTTTTCTCCATCAACTTTTTTTTAGGTCGAATGTATCAAAATTTAAGACCGGCATTAGCGATATAAAATTTGTTTATTCAGCCATGGACGTCTCTTTGGTCAGGTGAAAAGAGAACGTACTTTCCGCGACTCTTACGAGATGTTCGCGGAGTTTCCGCGGCCGAATTCTCGACGAGTGACGTCACGATACATTTCCCTTTCCGCGAAAAAATATATTCAGCCCCCACAATAGCCCCAACGGATCGTAAGCGATGGTATAAAACCCTTCGACAAAAAATTTTGTGAGTTTATTACATCCGATAACAGGCTGTCAGTATAATATCACAAGATGGCCGCCAACCGTTGCCCAAGGAAAATTGAAAATTTTTAACTTTATATGCACCAATTTGCGTAAACCGTGCCAGCGGAGGCCGTTTTACATCATATTCTTTGATTTTGTGAAGATTTGGTATCGTTTTTTTTCCCAAGAAGAAAATTACGTTTATCACTGTTCCCATGGGCTTATGTTATAGGTCGTGGCCCCACGTATGCTTTGTGATCTGGATTGTCAGTGAAATACATTCTTCTAACTTAACATATGGATAGGTAAATAACAATATAAGCTTTAACATAACCTTTACCCATTCATTAAAAATGATAATAACCTCTACCAAGATTACGTTGCAGTACAAATATGCGAGATTCCTAAACTTGAAGATCTACCTCCACTTTTTCGATCACTGACGATCGTCGAATCGTCCCTATCACTCCTATCACCTGTCAAGTAAAATATACCTGTACATTGAGAAAAGCCACTTCCAAGTTTACTCAGAAGACAAATATTTGGTCTGGGGGCGTCTTGCAAAAACCCTTTCTACAGGTATAGTATAGTATGTATTTTTTTACCCGGCCGTTGGTAGAATCCAACATTTTAGTTTTCCAGTTGAAACTAGGCTGTAGATGAACGGAAATATAGTGCACAGTGTGGAAGTTTTGTTTAGTTGGTTTATAAGAATCCACCACTACATTCCTACACTCTTCCTGCTTTACGTGGACCCCTGGAAACCAGCAGTGAATTTTTATTCACTGCTACGAACGATTTAAATAAAACATCTTTGTTGGTCTTACACTATAGGTTACATATACAATGTGACATTATGCATAAAATATACAGATACCTACGTATGTTCAATTTTACATAATATAATAAATCCAATTTTTTAGTTGGCAAATTTTGGAAGGTAGTTTCAATAAATGTTTTTTTATCATTATTTGAAAAACTCATGTTTTAATCAATTCAAAGAGTTGTATATGCATATACGGTAAGTATATGTCTTTTTAAATATCCACTGTTGTCACAGAAAAAGACAGTTTTCTTTCACAATGAATTATTACAAATAAAACATGCTTTTTTATTATTTATATTTAATATTATCAATAATACATACATCTGAATAAATACTGCATTAGGTATCTACTGTACCGGCATTTCTGTACTAATAACATTAATTATAAATACAAAACCTTCTGCTATCACATGTCAACTGGATTAAAACATTTTTTTTTATATCTTCAATTTAAGTTCATAACATTGAAATTTTAACCCATTACCATTTACAATGGATTTACAATACATTTCTTTCTTATTTCTCACAAACTGGAGAGCCACAGTATTTTTATTTACAAAACAATATTTTTCTGTTTAACAAACATAATTAATGTTTTAGTTATTCAGCAAGACCCCCTGCAATGTCCAACGTCCAGCATTGTTTAAAGAACAGCATCTAAAAGAAACATTTTTCTGTAATTCTATTCTAAGACAACATTTGTTTATTTGTATACATACCTTTTGATTTATCAGCTTTTACTAATATAATAATTACACATCAACTACAAATTTCTATATTATTTCAAAATATAGGTGCTTTTTAAATCAAACACTTGAAAATAGGTCAATTTTGCTGCCAATAATAAATTAAAATTACTGACAACTGGCAAAAAATATAAATACAAGAAGTTAGTCTCATTCTTTACGTTTAAAAATGCAGCTTTCGATTCCAACACTTTACAATTACTTGACGTTATAAATTTTTTCTAAAATTAAGAAGTTGTAGGTTTACATTTTTCTAACTAGAATGGCAATAATAACGAAGATGATTTAATTAATTATGATAACGATGAAGACGATCATAATGATACTTATGAAGTTACGATGTTGATGTGTATTATATACAGGGTGTTTAATAACTAAAGTACAGGTGTGTCAAAAAATGTTACATTTACCAACCGGCTACCTACGTACTGAAGTCTTTGATTAAAAAATTGTATATTTACTAACCTTATATTTTTTTGGAAGTTTATACTGGATGTTCCAAAAAATGATCCACTTAAAAATTAGGAAACAGTGAAACTTAACTTATGTTATTCCCATTTCTGCCTTACCTACGTACTGAAGTCTTTGAACAAAAAATTGTATATTTACTAACCAGATGTCTTTTTGGAAGTTTATACTGGATGTTCCAAAAAATTATCCATTTAAAAATTAAGAGACAGTGAAACTTAACTTATTTTTTCCCCATTTCTGCCTTACCTACGTACTGAAGTCTTTGAACAAAAAATTGTATATTTACTAACCAGATGTCTTTTTGGAAGTTTATACTGGATGTTCCAAAAAATTATCCATTTAAAAATTAAGAGACAGTGAAACTTAACTTATTTTTTCCCCATTTCTGCCTTATGTACGTACTGAAGTCTTTGAACAAAAAATTGTATATTTACTAACCAGATGTCTTTTTGGAAGTTTATACTGGATGTTCCAAAAAATTGTCCACTTAAAAATTAAGAGACAGTGAAACTTAACAAATTTTTTTCCCATTTCTGCATTACCTACGTACTGAAGTTTTTGAATGAAAAATTGTATATTTACTGTATGTTCTCAAAATTATCCACTTCAGAATTAGGAGAGTGAAATTTAACTTATTTTTTTCCCGTTTCTGCCTTACCTACGTACTGAAGTCTTTGAACAAAAAATTGTATATTTACTAACCAGATGTCTTTTTGGAAGTTTATACTGGATGTTCCAAAAAATTATCCACTTAAAAATTAAGAGACAGTGAAATTTAACTTATTTTTTTCCCATTTCTGCCTTACCTACGTACTGAAGTCTTTGAACAAAAAATTGTATATTTACTAACCAGATGTTTTTTGGAAGTTTATACTGGATGTTCCAAAAAATTATCCACTTAAAAATTAGGAAACAGTGAAACTTAACTTATTTTTTTCCCATTTCTACCTTACCCACGTACTGAAGTCTTTGAACAAAAAATTGTATATCTACTAACCAGGTGTCTTTTTGGAAGTTTATACTGGATGTTCCAAAAAATTATCCACTTAAAAATTAGGAAACAGTGAAACTTAACTTATTTTTTCCCATTTCTGCCTTACCTACGTACTGAAGTCTTTGAATAAAAAATTGTGTATATACTAACAAAATACCTTTTTGGAAGTTTATACTGGATGTTCCAAAAAATGATCCACTTAAAAATTAGGAAACAGTGAAACTTAACTTATTTTTTTCCCATTTCTGCCTTACCTACGTACTGAAGTCTTTGAACAAAAAATTGTATATTTACTAACCAGATGTCTTTTTGGAAGTTTATACTGGATGTTCCAAAAAATTATCCATTTAAAAATTAAGAGACAGTGAAACTTAACTTATTTTTTCCCCATTTCTGCCTTATGTACGTACTGAAGTCTTTGAACAAAAAATTGTATATTTACTAACCAGATGTCTTTTTGGAAGTTTATACTGGATGTTCCAAAAAATTGTCCACTTAAAAATTAAGAGACAGTGAAACTTAACAAATTTTTTTCCCATTTCTGCATTACCTACGTACTGAAGTTTTTGAATGAAAAATTGTATATTTACTGTATGTTCTCAAAATTATCCACTTCAGAATTAGGAGAGTGAAATTTAACTTATTTTTTTCCCGTTTCTGCCTTACCTACGTACTGAAGTCTTTGAACAAAAAATTGTATATTTACTAACCAGATGTCTTTTTGGAAGTTTATACTGGATGTTCCAAAAAATTATCCACTTAAAAATTAGGGAACAGTGAAACTTAACTTATTTTTTTCCCATTTCTACCTTACCTACGTACTGAAGTCTTTGAACAAAAAATTATATATTTACTAACCAGATGTGTTTTTGGAAGTTTATACTGGATGTTCCAAAAAATTATCCACTTAACAATTAGGAAACAGTGAAACTTAACTTATTTTTTTCCTATTTCTGCCTTACCTACGTACTGAAGTCTTTGAATAAAAAATTGTGTATTTACTAACAAAATACCTTTTTGGAAGTTTATACTGGATGTTCCAAAAAATGATCCACTTAAAAATTAAGAGACAGTGAAACTTAACTTATTTTCTCCCATTTCTGCCTTACCTACGTACTGAAGTATTTGAACAAAAAATTGTATATTTACTAACCAGATGTCTTCTTGGAAGTTTATACTGGATGTTCCAAAAAATTATCCACTTAAAAATTAAGAGACAGTGAAACTTAACTTATTTTTTCCCATTTCTGCCTTACCTAAGTACTGAAGTCTTTGAATAAAAAATTGTATATTTACTAACAAAATACCTTTTTGGAAGTTTATACTGGATGTTCCAAAAAATTGTCCACTTAAAAATTAAGAGACAGTGAAACTTAACTAATTTTTTTCTCATTTCTGCCTTACCTACGTACTGAAGTCTTTGAATGAAAAATTGTATATTTACTGTATGTTCTCAAAATTATCCACTTCAGAATTAGGAGAGTGAAACTTAACTTATTTTTTTCCCATTTCTGCCTTACCTACATAATGAAATCTTTTAATGAAAAATTGTATATTTACTGTATGTTCTACAAGATTATCCACTTCAGAATTAGGAGAATCAAACTTAACTTATTTTTTCCCCATTTCTGCCTTACCTACGTACTGAAGTCTTTGGATGAAAATACTGGATGTACAAAATGATTTACATCAGAATTAAACCCAAAACAAAAAGGCGGCAGACCAGATATTTTTTTACTCTCTTTACCTTTTCAACTTTCTTTGGTAAAGTTCATTGATGAAAAATTTTGCGTTTACCAACACCATGCTTGTTTGATAATTTTTATACCGAATGTTCCAACAAAATTAATCCAGGTCAGAGTTGCAGGTGTTCAAACGTATTCATATTCTATTTAATTCATTCTACTTTATTTTTTTGACGTCCTATGTTGAACAATTTTATAATATGTTTCTTGAAGCTTTACAATATGCTGCATGTACTATAAAATTGATCCAGGACAGACCTGTGGATTATTCCTTATCATATTTATTTCCTCTACTTTATTTAGTGAAGCCTATATTCATGAAAAATTTTTTGCCATTTTAAAACTACACAGAATGTTTCACAAAATCGACCCACATTTGAATGGTGATAATAATGTAGATGGTGGTGATGTAGATGATGTAAATAATGGTAATGTAGATGATGACGATGTAGACGATGGTGATGATGGTGGTGTAGATGATGGTGGCGTAGATGATGGCGATGTAAATGATGGCCATGTAGATGATGGTGATGTAGATGATGGTGATGTGGATGATGGCGATATAGATGATGGTGATGTATATGATAGTGATGTATGTGATGGTGATGTAGATGATGTATATGCTGGCGATGTAGATGATGGTTATGTAGACCATGGCAATGTAGATGTAGATGTAAATTATGGTACTGTAGATGATGTCGATGTAGATGATGGCGATGTAGATGATGGTGATGTAGATTATGGTGGTATAGATGATGGTGGTGTAGATGTAGATGATGGCTATATAGATGTAGATGATGGTGCTGTAAATTATGGTGATGTAGATTATGACGCTGTAGATGATGTAGATGCTGGCGATGTAGATGATGGTTATGTAGACCATGGCAATGTAGATGTAGATGATGTAGATTATGGTACTGTAGATGATGTCGATGTAGATCATAGCGATGTAGATCATGGCGATGTAGATGATGGTGATGTAGATGATAGTGATGTAGATGATGGTGATGTAGATGATGGTGATGTAGATGATAGCGATGTAGATTATGGTGATGTAGATGATAGCGATGTAGATGATGACGACGTAGATGATAGCGATGTAAGTGATGGCGATGTAGATGATGGTGATGTAGATGATGGTGATGTAGATGATAGTGCTGAAGAATATGGTGATGTAGATGATGGCGATGTGGATGATGATGTAGATGATGGTGATGTAGATGATGGTGATGCAGATGATGGTGATGTAGATGATGGTGATGTAGATGATGGTGATGCTGATTTGAAAAACATTCGCACAAGATAGCGCTCCGCGAAGCGGAGCTCATGCGGCGCGCAGCGCCGCCCGAGAGCCGAAGGCCCGAGAGAAACGTCAAGTCGGCAAAGCCGACTTGTCTACGTTTCTAGTCCATATATATTAAAAGCTGTAGGTTACTCTCGCTCCCACACTCGGGCGCGAAAAGAGGCGTACGGTATTATCAAAGGCTTTCCTCGCGAGTCGCGCAGCGACGAGCCGAGGGGCCCGAATGGTCCCTCTGTCCTTCCTTTATCCAAACGTCGGATTCTGAAAGCGATCTGTTCGCGCCTTCTATGTGAAATTTTCACTTTAAAAAGAGCCTTCGCCGAGAACTGACTTTTTTCGGTGGGAGTGAGATACCCGAAGTATATCCGATATTTAAACAGAGATGGAGACAAACGTCAGTGAAGACGTCAAAATAAATTTTGTCATTTGACGCGTTTTCCCAGACGATCGGGCCACGGAGAGTCGTTACATTGCCGTTAGGCATCGGTTCCGATCTTTTAGAGACGCAACTTTGGCGACAAAACTTGATTTTGTAGGGAGCTCTAGCTGGGTGGGTATGTTAGGCAGGCACGCGATATTTTTATTTAAAACTTTATTTGACCATAAATACATAAAATCTGCACAGCGCTTCTTTTCACACAAAATAATACCTAACCTCTCTTTTTTCTAACCAACTAACCATAAGCCTAAGATATCCAGATCTCCTCTTCTTCATATCCGAATCACGCGGGATTTTTTAAATATTTGAATCAGGTTACTACAATTTGAACATTTTCAATTCTCTGTTTACATTCGAGAAGAATCAATGTTTCAAATAGCCCATGCAGGCTCCACCCAACGTTAGATCGCCGTAGCTCATTTTGTAAACTCACGACTGCGAAGCGAAGGTCCGAGGTTCGAATCGCGAGCGGGTCGCATTTTTTTTTGGGATAATTTTATATATTATTTACCAACCCACAGAGAATGCACCGCGGAGCGGTGCTCGAGTCGCGTGCAGCGCGGCCCGAGGGCCGAAGGCCCGAAAGAAAGGTCAAACTTCGTGTCAGCGAAGTTTGCCTGCCTTTCTAGTGTATTATTAACAGCTGGAATTTCACAAGGACATTACACAAAAAATTGGCCACAGAAAGATAATGAGGAGAGCATTAAAACATGCCGTGGCATGCAAATGAGACTACAAAAAGAGACCAGATCAACAGCACGTAAGAAATAGTTATACATATAATACAAATAATAACTTAGTGGTATATATCTTTGTTTATATTCTGTAATAAAAAAGTTGTTTATATGTACCATAGAAAGAGTTGCATATATACAGGGTGTCTCACGGTGACGGTCCATTAGAATTATTTCAGACTTCGATTTGAATTTTGAAAATTTGGGATACCGGGTTTTCGGGCATGCCCTTCTCAACTAAAATAATGGCGTCCACGCACCACTTCGGGTTATACCGGAAGTCGCCATCAACTTGCTTATTTTAAATGGAACATTCTATATATTATTGCAGTTTTGGATTCTACGTGTTATTTTAGGTGGACTTTTATGAAGTTTCCATACTCCTAAAATTAACTGTTTTCGAGATATTTAATTTAAAATAAAATGGAGAGAAACAGTGACTAGCTTCAAACCATGTGTATTTTATAGTAAGATAAAGCAACAATATTTATAGGGGGGGTAAGCCAGACCCCTAAGCTTCCCATCCATACTTTCAAAGTGGCTTAATTGCATACAGGGTGCTAGAAATTTAATGCCGAGTTTAGTTAACTCCATACCTTCATAAGTCGGTTTTTTTAAATGGAATACCCTGTATGTTTTTATACATTCTGATACACAATTTTATTCTATTTCGAACGGTATCAATGTTCCCTATACCTATTTCTTCTAGTTTTTAAGTTATCTAATATTTTCTGTGTAATCACCTAAAATCACGTAATTTCTTGCGAGGATAACTGTGGAATTTTTAGCAAAATTTCAAAACAAACAACTAAACTGTCACCAGTTATTTATTATTATTTATTCACAGACGTTGCAATGGGATTCTAAGCAGAACATTTACAGTTTTTAATGAGACATATCCCAATTTTCCACCAATGAGCAGAATAAAGTTAAGAAGAATTCTAAAAAATCAACTTCATACATAGTAATACACAATTTTAATTATGTATGTTGATAATAATAATGCACTAAGATAAAAATGACTTAAAAAGTCATAAATGTTCAATATGACCCCAATTAATAAGCTAAGCACTTCTGGATTCTAGAGATATTATTTTTATTTTATTTTTTATTTTAAGATACATCTACCCAACAGCTAAATACCAATTACCGGGCAGGCTAATTACACACATAGTATTTACATATATAAAGTTAAGATAATAAAACAAAAACAATCGTAAAAGCAAGCAAATGGACAAACTAAACAAGTTAAGTAAAAGATTTAAAACACATAAATAGCACAAATTAAAACAAGAAAACGGAATACTAAGATCCCAATATTATAGTCTTGATTTTGGAAACAGATGAAAAAAACAAGTCTATTGAACCTTGGAGCGACGTATAACTCATGCACATCCGATACAATGGAGATGATGATAACATATGCGTTTTCGGAAAAGGCAGTCTAAAGGTATCACGATGCCGAGAGTTCAAGCGAGGTACATTGAATTCTAGTCTGTTCAGGATTTCAGGACAGTCCATCAAATTATTAACGATCTTAAACAATATAATCATAGCAATACAGAGTCTACGGGAATCTAGGCTGTTAACTTTGTACTCTGCTAATAACATATCATGGGGATAACCTATAGGTGGATAAAATCCATGCAGCTTAAAATATACGTGTTTCAAGAACTTTCTGTGTACATATTCAATCATATACTTCTGATTGCCATATTTAGGATACGAAACAGAAGAACAGTATTCCAGTTTGGAGCGAACAAAAGCATAGTACAGGCAAAGTAATGCATCCACCGATTGGAATTCTCTCGAATTGCGTATAATCAAACCCATATTCTTGCTGGCTTTCGTAACGATTGCACTTATATGAGCGGTAAATGAGAGTCTAGGATCAAAGGTAACTCCTAGATCACTGAATGTTAGGGGTCTTGAAAGAAGGATGCCATCCAAGTTTTAAGGAAAGACCAATGTGCTCTGCTTGCGAGAAAATGACAAAACGTTGCATTTTTTAATGTTTAAATTGAGATGATTCAACTTGCACCACTCATTAATTCGTTCTAAATTATTCTGCAACAATTCACCATGATCAGGGTTAGATACTGACCGGTAGATTTTCATGTCATCAGCATATAGTAGGTACTTAACATCGAGACAGGAAGATATATCGTTTATATAAATGTTAAATAACAAAGGACCCAAGATTGACCCCTGAGGAACCCCAGATAGTGCTATAAATTGAGATGAGCTAAATCCTTGACATTGTACAAATTGAAGTCTGCCGTGAAGGTAAGACTTAAATAGTTGACACAACTTACTAGAAACACCTACGTGATCAAGTTTGTCTATAAGAATCTTATGGTGTAGACGATCAAAGGCTTTCGTCATATCAGTATAAATGACATCTACTTGACCTTGATTATCAAGGGTTTCTGATATATATTGTGTTATTGAGAGTAGGTTAGTATTGGTAGATCTGCCCTTCATAAACCCATGTTGACATGGGCTAATGATATTACTTACATGATTGTATATAGAGGAGTGGATTATAGTTTCAAAAGCTTTGGCCAAATTAGAAATTATCGTAATTGGACGATAATTAGAGATGTCACATCTGTCTCCACTTTTAAAAATTGGACATATTCGGGATAGTTTCCAGTTGTTGGGAAAAGTCGATGTACTAAGAATTAAGTTAAAAAGAAAATTTACTGGCTTACATAGCACAGAAGCACAATCTTTAGGCAGGAAATATGGAACGAAATCTGGCCCGGTTGTCATTTTAGGTTTCAACGATTTAAGTGTAAGGTAGGTTTCGTTTTCAGAAATATTTTCAATATATAAAATATTAGAATTGCCATCATTACAACGATTGTTTTGGGCTGCAGCAGATGAATAGTTACTAGAAAAGAACCTACTAAAAGCATTTACAATATCCTGCAAATTTTCATAAGACTCACCATCCAGATTCATTCTAGAAGGTATACAAGAGTTTTTCTTCTTGTTATTTATATAAGACCAGAATTTATTAGGGTTGAAGGAAATATTGGATTCGATATTCCTGATAAAATTTGAATACGAGGTTCTAATATCTATTTTAATTCTTGATCTCAATTCCTCAAATTTATTTTTCGACTCCATACAACCATGTTTTTTAAATTTGCGCCAACAGATAGTTTTCTCTCTAATAAGTTTCTTGATATTAAAGTTGAACCAAGGAGGATACTTACTGACATAAGGCTTAGTTTTAGGGACACAGTCGTCGAACACCTTGTAAATAAGTCGATAAAAACAGTCACAAGCCTTATTAATGTCAACGGTTGCATATAAATCCGACCAATCGATCAGTGCCAAATTTTGATACAGAGAAACCAAATCCACTCGTCGAAAATTATATGAGGGGCTTTCGGCATATTCAGTTTTACCGATAGAGATATCCACGAGCAAGTCAATTTCAAGTGGGGGATGATACTGGTCTATAGTTACAATAGGTGAATCACATTGAGTTATCGTACAATTATTACTGTACAGATAACACCATCAGTCACCGCATTTGCTATTTCAGCTGCAGGCAGTTCATGGAACGCTCTTCGTATTCGAGCAATCAAATCCTCTTTTGAAGCAACGGGTGTAGAATAAACTTTTTGTTTTATTACTCCCCATACATAAAAATCTAATGAATTGAGGTCGGGAGACCTCACTGGCCAATTCTTGCAATTGGCCAGGCTAGGCGTCTCATCCATCTATCTTCAAACATTCCGGTTAGCTGTTGATCGATTTGATTGTGACAGTGAGGTGGAACCCCGTCTAATTGATACCAACACTTCCTTAGTTGGTCTAAAGGTATATCATCTAGAAAATCTGCCACAACCGTTTGCAAAACATTGAGATATCTGTCGGCATTTAAATTTTCTTCGTAGATATGGTAAGAAATTTGGTTATCTTTAATTAGACAAAAAACATTTACGCTAAATTTATTTTGAAAGTTTCTTTCCCGGATAACATGAGGATTTTCAGATGACCACAAATGAGTAATATGGTTATTAAAAATATTGTCTCGTAAATTTTGACTCGTCTGTCCCTATAATATGTTGCAAACATTGTGGATCTTCTTGGTATCGCACTAGCATCGTTTCACAAAATTGTACACGTTGCATGGCGTCACCCGGATGAAGAGCAGAAAGTAGCTTAAATTTGTATAGATGCATATCATTAGTTCTTAGCATCCTGTCAGTGAACGCTCGTGAAATGCCTAAATCATACTCTGCGGCACGAGTTGAGGATTCTGGATGAACATTAAAATAGGTTAGCACATTTATTACGTTATCTTCATTTGAAATTATTGGTTTTGGTAAAATTCTTTCTGCACAAATTCGACCATACTCTAGTTGATTTGCTAAAATTCTTCTTAACTTTTTTCTCCTCATTGGTGGGAAATTTGGGTATGTCTCATTAAAAACTGTACAGGGTGATTCACTATATTTTGACCCCTCCATTAACTGTTTTGTTTTAAAAGTTATAAAAAAATGTAAAATACAAAAGTTGCACGATTTTTTATGAAGTTTTCGAAAATGATAGTAGAAAAACAAATGAAGTCCAAACAAATATGACCGCGGATGTTAACTTTGTTAATTTAAATGGGTTTTGTTGTGTCCATCTCTAACAATAAGCGAGATAATATTAAAAAACGAAAAGTTTTTTATTAAGAAAATAAGATATTTTGTAACTGTTGAACGTCTTTCGGGCATTTCTGCCTTTTTTCCGATTACGTAAGGATTTAGATTTAGTTGTAATATATTTTTACATATCGAACATCATACTCTATTTTAAATCCTAACAATTTCACATTTTTTTATAACTCATAAAACCAAAAAGTTAAAGGGGGGGTCAAAATATAGTGAATCACCCTGTACATGTTCTGCTTATAATTCCATTGCAACGTCCGTGAATGAATAATAAATTTAAAATATCAGCATTTGAATATGTATTGTTTTCCATTTCTTATAAACACTAAATTAAACTGTCACTACAAGAGACTAATAACAAATTGACAGTAAAGTTTAGTTGTTTGTTTTGAAGTTTTGCTAAAAATTCCACAACTATCCTCTCAAGAAATTACATGATTTTAGGTGATTACACAAAAAATAGTAGATAACTTAAAAACTAGAAGAGATAGGTATAGGGTACCCTGATACGAAAGAGAATAAAATTGTATATCAAAATATAAAAAACATACAGGGTGTTCCATTTAAAAAAAAAACGACTTATGAAGGTTTGAATTTAACTAAACTCGGCATAAATTTATAGCACTCTGTATGCAATTAAGCCACTTTGAAAGTATAGCTGGGAAGTTTAGGAGTCTAGCTATCCCCCCTATAAATATTGTTGCTTTATCTTTCTTACTATAAAATACACATGGTTTGAAGCTAGTCACTGTTTCTCTCCATTTAAAAAAAAAATAAATAGGTATATCGAAAACGGTTAATTTTAGAAGTACGGAAACTTAATAATAATATATAGGATGTTCCATTTAAAATAAGCAAGTTGATAGCGACATCCGGGTGACGCCATGCAACGTGTACAATTTTGTGAAACGATGTTAGTGCGATACCAAGAAGATCCACAATGTTTGCAACATATTATAAGGACAGACGAGTCAAAATTTACGAGAGAAAATATTTTTAACAACCATAATACTCACTTGTGGTCATCTGAAAATCCTCATGTTATCCGGGAAAGAAACTTTCAAAATAAATTTAGCGTAAACGTTTTTTGTCTAATTAAAGATAAACCAAATTTCTTACCATACCTACGAAGAAAATTTAAATTCCGACAGATATCTCAATATTTTGCAAACGGTTGTGGCAGATTTTCTAGATGATATACCTTTAGACCAACTAAGGAAGTGTTGGTATCAATTAGACGGGGCTCCACCTCACTGTCACAATCAAATCGATCAACAGCTGACTGAAATGTTTGCGGATAGATGGATGAGACGCCTAGGACCGTGGAATTGGCCAGTGAGGTCTCCCGACCTCACTCCATTAGATTTTTATGTTTGGG
>NW_019417066.1:150974-158789 GCF_000390285.2 Anoplophora glabripennis
TCCAAAGATTATACCCATATATCTCCCTATATTTTGGCTCTTAAATATGATAAATATAATAATAATATCTCTACTCCTCATTCTAACTACGAGAGTTAGCCCAGAAGTCGGAGACTTGTGCGGGAGAGGAGGCGGCATATTATTATTAAGCAGGCCGCATTTGCGCCCAGGAACGACTTATGTTGGTAAGCCCTAACCACCATTCAGTGCAGGAATGAGGGAAACCTGGAAAACCTCATTAATTAGGGGGGTGGTCAAATGCCAACCGGTGTCAATCTCTCACATTGACCCAAGCCAACATTCTTCCACCGTTGCCAGACTTTTGGTCCCGCTTTTTATTCAAAAAATTTCAAAATCCCGCTTTGCCCGAAAAAAAATCAGGCAAGGCTGGTGCCAATCCTCCGTACAAGCATAGCTAATCTACGGTCTACCGGCCGCGGGGTTCGAAACTCGGGCAGATAGCACACATCAATTTAAGTACTGACGCCTTAAACCGTGCAGCAATCGACCGGAAGGAAGTGTTGGTATCAATTAGACGGGGCTCCACCTCACTGTCACAATCAAATCGATCAACAGCTAACTGGAATGTTTGAAGATAGATGGATTAGACGCCTAGCCTGGCCAATTGCACGAATTGGCCAGTGAGGTCTCCCGACCTCAATTCATTAGATTTTTATGTTTGGGGAGTAATAAAGCAAAAAGTTAATTCTATACCCGTTGCTTCAAAAGAAGATTTGATTGCTCGAATACGAAGAGCGTTTCATGAACTGAAATAGCAAAAGCGGTGACTGATGGTGTTATCTCTAGAATCCAGAAGTGCTTAGCTGTTAATGGGGGTCATATTGAACATTTATGACTTTTTTAAGTCATTTTTATCTTAGTGCATTATTATTATCAACATACATAATTAAAATTGTGTATTATTATGTATGAAGTTGATTTTTTAGAATTCTTAACTTTATTCTGCTCATTGGTGGAAAATTGGGATATGTCTCATTAAAAACTGTAAATGTTCTGCTTAGAATCCCATTGCAACGTCTGTGAATAAATAATAATAAATAACTGGTGTCAGTTTAGTTGTTCGTTTTGAAATTTTTCTAAAAATTCCACAGCTATCCTCGTAATAAATTACATGATTTTAGGTGATTACACAGAAATTATTAGATAACTTAAAAACTAAAGAGATAGGTATAGGGAACCCTGATACCGTTCGAAAGAGAATAAAATTGTGTATCAGAATGTAGAAAAACATACTGCAACATATGTACATCCTGTATATTGAATATGTTTAAAAACTAGTACTATAAAAAATATATAAAAACTTAAGTTAGTTCATCTCCAACTGTCGTTTTAATAATTTAAAACGTAACATGGCGCAGTCGAATTGAGAATTATAATATTGTATTAGAATTTATAAAAAATGGGTGACTACAGAGGTGTAGAACCTATGGATTTCACAGGAAATTTAAGTGAAAATTGGAAGTTATGGCGGCAAAGATTCGAGAATTATCTAGTGGCATCGGAAATCGGGAAAAAGGATGAACCAGTGCAAGTTGCTCAGTTAATCCATTACATAGGAGTTGAAGGTATTCGCATATACAACACGTTTACGTTGCAAGAAGCAGATAAGAGAAAGCTAGATAAGGTTTTGCAGTGTTTTGAGTCATTTTTTGCCGAAAAAAAATCTGTCCTATGAACGTTTCAAATTTCTAACTCGCAGACAGGCTGAAAATGAGTCAATGGATCAATTTATCACGGATTTAAAAAATTTGGCTCTAACGTGTGAATTAGGCGACTTAAAAGACTCATTAACAAAAAACTTAGTAATCCGTGGTTTACAAAATGAAGACTTAAGATTAAAACTATTAGACGACGATAAGCATAATTTGGATAGTGCAATTCAGTTATGTATCAGATTTGAAAATACCAAGGAACAGTCTAGTATAATTTCAAAAACTACAACTACCTTACCATCTTTAGAGGTCCAGGCAGTTTCGAAAAAACGTTGGAACGAGAAAAAGGAAACTTCTACAATGTATAGCAATCCTGTTCCAGGGCCCAGTGGTTTGCAGTTTCCGAGAAAGAACATAAATTCAGGACGACACTCCAAGTTTCAAAAAAAAACAGCGAAACCACAACGTCTGAAGAAAAATGGAGGCATTTGTTATAAGTGCGGTAGTGAACACGGTAAGAATCAGTGTCCCGCTTATGGAAAAAAGTGCAATAATTGTGGTCTATTTAATCATTTCTCTAGAATGTGTAGGAAAAATGAAATTAATACTATCAATTTTGAAAATGATCAGTTACATGAACATGAAAATGAATATGTTTTTATAGGTACTATAGAGAATAATTACTGTAAATCTGATAATACATGGAATATACCATTACTCTTAAATTACAAGAAATACATAAATTTTAGATTAGACACCGGAGCCATGGCAAATGTATTACCACTTAAAATATTAAAAGAAATAAATTTTAATAAAAAAAATTTAATGAAAACAAATTTAAAGTTAAAATCTTATACTAATAATGATTTACCCGTTATAGGAACATGTTATTTAAATTGCAGGTATAAAAAAATGTCATGTATGTTACAATTTTTTGTGGTTGAATTGGATTCTTTTTGTGTTCTAGGCTTAGAGGCATGCAAAAAGTTAGACTTAATAAAACGCGTTGATGTTGTTGAAAATGTTGGAGATACTCAGATTTATTACAAAAACTTAGTAGACAAAAATGTTGATTTATTTACTAGAATTGGTTGCCTTAAAAATGAATATCACATTAAATTAGTTGAAAACCCCACACCAGTAGTTTATCCACCACGCAAAATACCATTGCCTTTACTTAAACAATTTAAAAATACTTTGATGGACTTGGAAAAAAATTCTATAATTAGAAAAATTGATGATCCTACCGATTGGGGTAAATTCAATTGTAATTGTACGAAAAAACAATGGATCACGGCGTATTTGCCTAGATCCCAAAGATTTAAATTTAGCAATAAAAAGAGAATATTTTCAGTTACCTACAATTGATCAAATAACTAGCAAATTATCAGATGCAAAAATATTTAGTAAATTAGATGCAAATAATGGTTTTTGGCAAATTAAATTAGATGAAGAAAGTTCTAAATTATGCACGTTTGCGACACCGTTCGGACGTTACTGTTTTTTAAGGTTACCATATGGGATAAAATCTGCACCAGAAGTTTTTCACAAAAGATTTAAAGAAATATTCAATATAGAGAGTAGAACTTTATATTGATGACATAATAATTTGGGGCCGAAATCAGGCGGAACATGATAAAAGATTAAATGAAGTTTTTAAAATAGCCAAATTAAATAATGTAACATTTAATAAACAAAAATGTAAATTCGGATTAAATCAGAAAACATTCATGGGACATAAAATCACAGAAAATGGTATTTTTCCTGATGAAAGTAACATTATAGCTATAAAAAATATGCCAATACCTAAAAACAAAAAAGATGTTCAAAGATTTCTTGGTATGATTACATACGTTAGTCGTTTTATTCCAAATTTATCTAATCTAAATTCGCCTTTGAGAGAATTAACAAGAAATGATGTTATTTTCGAATGGACTGATAGACACATGAAGTCATTTACAGATTTAAAGAATAGATTAACAAGTCATCCTGTATTACGATACTATGATGTAAATAAACCAGTTGTGATATCAGTAGATTCGTCAAAGGAGGGAGTGGGTGCAGTTTTATTGCAAAATAATTTACCTTGTGCATATGCATCACGTGCCCTCACTGAAGTACAAAAAAGGTACGCGCAAATAGAGAAAGAATTATATGCAATTACATTTGGCTGTGAAAAATGTTATGAATATGTTTAATGGTCGTGAATTTATTGTTGAAACGGATCATAAGCCACTGACATCTATTTTTAAGAAACCTTTAACTGCGTGCCCAACAAGATTACAGAAGATGATGATTCAACTACAAAACTTTGATATTAAAGTAGTATATAAGCCTGGCAAAGATTTGTTTATAGCGGATGCACTATCAAGAGCATATCTAGAATCAGACGAAATTTTTAACATAGAAACTGAAGTTTGTGTTATAGATATGTCTTATCAGATGACAGATAAAAAATGTCACGAAATTATAAAAGCCACATCGTTAGATAAGGAATTACTATTGTTAAAACGATTTATAAAAAATGGGTGGCCAAAATCAATAAATAAAGTACCATCTCAAATTAGATTATTATAAGTTTAGTAATGAACTTACAGAAAATGACGGATTATTGTATAAAGGACAAAAGCTAATTATTCCACAAAAGTTGAGATGTGATATAGTAAACAAGCTTCATTATGGCCATTTTGGCATAGTCAAATACAAAAATAGAGCTAGGGAAGCATTTTATTGGCCGGGCATGACCCAACAAATTGAAAATGTTATACTTCGTTGCCATACCTGTTTAAGATATCACGTTTCACAGCAAAGACAACCTTTGTTATCGCATGAAATAATTGATATACCCTAGTACAAAATAGGTTGTGACATATTATATTTAGGCAATGTAATGTATCTACTAATAATTGATTATTATAGTAAATGGGTAGAGCTGGTTTTATTAGGAAAATTTGCTCATTCAAATACTGTAATCAATAAAATAAAATCTATTTTTGCGAGACATGGTATACCTGCTATAGTGATTACAGATGGGGGACCTCAATTTAATTCTAACGTTTTTGAAAAATTTTCAAGAGAATGGGGATTTGTACACAATAAAACTAGTCCTCGATACCCTCAATCAAATGGCATGGTAGAGAGAGCTAAACAAACGATTAAAAAAATGTTACGCAAAGCTATAGAAGATAAAAAAGATTTGTACTTAGTTTTGTTAATGTATAGAAATACTCCTATAGACAATAATATTTAATTAATGTCACGGAAACATAGAGATATATTACCATCACCCAAAAGTATTCTGAAATCTAAACTTATAAACTATAAAGAATATAACAAAAATATCAAAAAAAAACAAAATAAACAAGAACATTATTATAATAAGAAATGTAAAGATGTGAAACCACTAAAAACTAATGAAAAAGTAAAGTTTCAGAATACTTCAGGTTCGAAATGGTCATTGGGTAGAATCAAAAATAGAGTTAGGGATCGATCTTACAACAGAAAAAAAATGACGGATCGTTAATTACTAGAAACAGGCGATTTATTGAAATCGTTCCAGAAAATACATCACATGACTCAGACTCTAAAAGCTCTGTTGATGAAAATCAAGAACAAGATAAAAAATTTGATAAAACTTTAGACTCGAGTAGCGATAGTGTCGAGTATGTGCCACAAAAAACTAGATTTGGCAGAGTTATTAAACAAGTAGATAGGTTTAAATATAATAGTACCAATAAGTAAAGACATGTAAATATAGATTTAGTTTAATTATAGTAAAATTAATTTTACATTATAAAAAGGGAGATGTAACATATGTACATCCTGTATATTGAATATGTTTAAAAACTAGTAGGTACTGTAAAAAATATATAAAAACTTATCTTTAAGTTTTGACCTAAAATAAATAAGTTAGTTCATCTCCAACTGTTGTTTTAATAGTATAAAACGTAACACATACAGGGTGTTCCATTTAAAAAAAAACTACTTACGAAGGTTTGAAGTTAACTAAACTCGGCATTAAATTTCTAGCACCCTGTATGTAATTAAGCCACTTTGAAAGTATGGATGGGAAGCTTAGGGGTCTGGCTTACCCCCTATAAATATTGTTACTTTATCTTTCTTACTATAAAATACACATGGTTTGAAGCTAGTCACTGTTTCTCTCCATTTTTTTGAAAAAAGTTAAATATCTCGCAAACGGTTAATTTTAGGAATAGGGAAACTTCATAAAAGACCATCTAAAATAACACGTAGAATCTAAAATTGCAATAATATATAGGGTGTTCCATTTAAAATAAGCAAGCTGATGGCGACTTCCGGTATAACCGGAAGTGGTACGTGGACGCCATTATTTTGGTTGAGAAGGGCATGCCCTAAAATCCGGTATCCCAAATTTTCAAAATTCAAACCGAAGTAGTCTCTGAAATAATTCTAATGGGCCGTCACCGTGAGACACCCTGTATATAGTGTGTCCACGGATGAAGTTGACAAGAGGAGATACTCTTTTGTTTTTGACTTTATCGAAAAATGTCACTCTTTATAACAAGTTCTGTCTCTCGAAAAAATGAGACCGTCATACAAACATTTTAGATTAGATATACAGGGTGCTCATAAATTAAAAAAAAACACGAAAATACTTAAGATAGAAGTACCATTATTTATTATTTTGCACAGCATTTTTATAAAACAAATCTGTTTATAACCTCAAATAATGTCCTAATACAACACAGACATTTACGGGTGTCCACTGTGGCAAGAGAAACTCTATTGTTTTTGACCGTATCGAAAAATGTCACTCTTTATAAAAAATTCTGCCTCTCGAAAAGATGAGACTTTTATATAAATATCTTAGATCAGATATACAGGGTGCCCATTAATTAAAAAAAAATCACGAAATTACTCAAAAGTACCATTATTTATTATTTTATACAACATTTCGTGTTTTTTTAATTTATGAGCACCCTCTATATCTAATCTAAGATGACAGTCTCATTTTTTCGAGAGGCACAACTTTTTAGAAAGAGTGACATTTTTCGATAAAGTCAAAAACAAAAGAATTTCTCCTCTTGTCAACTCTATCCGTGAACTTTTCACTACAGTTTCTCGTTGCTTTCTGCCATTAACTCGTTCTGAAGCCAACAAATTCTCTTCCGTTCCATTTATTCCGCTCAGGCACTGGTCACTAATTTTGAATTCGCACTTTATTCCCTTTTCGAAAATTCACTGTAGTCGAAGCACTTGATTGGTCACAAATCCTAACAGTTCGTTGTTGTACAAGTTTAATCTTCTTATCTTTGATCCCTGTTCGGACTAATTCGTTTTCTCACAACTTTTGACGAACTTATAACCTCACATCAGTTTGACATTTGAGATTTGAAAAGGTACAAATTTTAAAATAATTGAGTTGCCTTGATTTTTCTTGTGATTTTCACTTGTTTTCTTTCAGATTAATACAGATGTTTATCGTTCAAAGATCATAAGCAAACTGGCTGTTTTCGTCTGTCGTATAATGTGAGCGAGCGAACTTCAGATTTCGACTATCTTTCGAATCCAAGTTCCAACGCGCGGAACAGCGCTCTAATGCAAGCTCTCTATGCAGAACCTAAAGCCATAACAAACATATTCCTCGATGTTTCTAATCCCGAGTCCGAAGTCGCTGTCAGGGGAGAAAGTAAAAATTTCACCTATGTTTCCAATCCAAACCTCAAAATCCAGCACCGAGCTCCAAGCCCGATTTCCAACATAAGAAATCGAAGGCAAAGCATTAACTTACATAATGTTTCTAATCCTGAAGACGAAGCCGCTGTCAGGAGAGAAAGTAAGAATTTCACCTATGTTTCCAATCTGGAGGCTAAGTCCGCCAGTAGCAACCTCACCTACGTTCCTATGATCCAAAATCAAAGCAAGAGACAGGATTTGCATAAAGTTTCCAATACGGAAGTCAAAGCCTCCCTTGAGAGCAAAAGTAAAATTTTCACCCAAGTTTCCATTCCGAATCCAAGAATCCCGGACAACGTCCTAAGTCCGATGTCCAGTAACACAAACCAAATCCTAAGCTATAAGTTGCACAAAGCTTCCATTCGCAAAGCCGATATCACTACCAGAGCGAAGAGAGAAAAAATCGACAAGGTTTCGAATCCGG
>NW_019417066.1:160224-164237 GCF_000390285.2 Anoplophora glabripennis
TAACATAAAATAAATACTGCTTTTTAGTCCTTGGAAGATGCACTAGCCAATGTCTACAGCAGATTCACACTCACCGTTAGATTAAAAACAAGATTTACAAAGTTTGTCGTTTGACATATGATACAATTTTTTTTCTTGTACAATGCACCTATATATTGGATCAAATCCAGTTCTAAGGATGTGAACTTGCTAAAGGGATAACACTTTAACTTTCTATAACGTTATTTGCATGTATATTGAAAATTTAGTAAAATTTCTTCGATAGCCGCTACTGTACAAAGCTACCGTTTCAAAATTCGATGAAAATCTCCAAATGAAGTACAGATAATGTTTTGTACTGCGGTAGTTTGTTGGTGACAAACATGTACTACACTTCTGTGCTGTTTTTTCCAAGAAATTATCATTGGAAAATTGTTTAATTTTGAATTTCATGTGAATTTTGACATTTCCGGAATCATTTTCCATTATATAATTTGCATTGCACAAATTTGTGATATTCTTTTAAACTAGACATAAAATAGAACTATTTGACTTAATTTTACTACACCATGTGATTCTTTTTAAGAAAATCTATCAATTTAATAAATATTTTCAGTTTAATTGTTCATACTTGGAATTAAATATTTTAAAACGATACTATGCTTTAAGTTTTGCTTTTATTTAATGTTTTATAATTGAGCAGTATGTCATAACATGACAGATTCCCCCCTAAATTATAATAAAGTTATTCTGAAATAATGACTTTATTTAATTTATGTACAATAGTTTCCTTATCACCTCAGTATCTATTTCCTTCTGCTTTGTAAAATAATATATATATTTTTTTCTTTAGTCTGATTTCATTTTCACTTTATGTTTGTTCAACTCATGTCCCTGCATTGTACTAATTTGTGATATAACTCTAGTTTGATATTTATTAGGTGTATAAGGGTAAATTCACTAAGTGTGAAAACGTCCCCTTATCAAATCACTATCTAACTGTTTCAGTTCATATGTATTTTGATTTAAGACTTTATGAACAACATATGGACCTTCGTTCGGATATTGCAATTTGGCACATATCTGTTTGTCCTTATTTGTATATCGATGTCTTTTTATAACAACCAAATCTCCTAATTCAAATATTGTGCGTTTGACAATTTTTTTATTTGCTCTTTTTGTGTACCTATCAGCATTTCGTTCTAGTTGTTTTCGGACTTTCTCCCTTAACGTTTCTAAATTTTGATCAGATTGATTTATCCATGGTCTATCTGGATTTTTTCCAAGCATTACTTGAATGGGTGTCTGCAATGTTACTGTGTTTGGTGTATTATTTATATAATTTTCAATGTGTTTAACATGATCTGACCAGTGTGTGTGATTGTGTTGTGTAGAAATGCGTAGAAATCTTAGAACCTCTTGTATGTAGCGTTCAGATGGGTTTGCTTGTGGATGTCTGATTGTCGTAAATATAATTTTAATTCCTTGTCGAGTCCAATAATTTATAAATCTGTCATTTTTGAAGTAAGTCGCGTTGTCAAGTAGTATCGTCTCTGCTCGTCCAACATCGTTAAAGAATTTTGACAATAAATGAATAGTGGTCTTTGTGATGCTTATAAGTGTAGGATATGCTTTTATGAATTTTGAAAAATGGTCTGTGATGACTAAAATATGTTTGTGTCTTGTGTGAGATTTGATCAAGTTACTGATATAGTCAACTGATACTAGTTGTAACGGTCTTGTGGTATGGTGCGAAAGTATAGTATTTTGGTTTGTGTGGTTTTTGTTTTTTCCTAGACAACATTCATGACAGTCTTTAATTACATTTTTCGTTATTTGTAGGTCTCGTTTACAATAAAAGTTCTCTCTGAATATTAACCAAATCTTTCGTATCCCTATATGTCCGTATCGTAAGTGTAGATCAGTTAGTATTTTTTCAGTTGCGTCATTGTCAAGTACATAAAGTTCATTGTCTTGTATTTGTTTTATTATAAAGTTTTGTTTAAAAGAATATCCTCTGTACGTAGGATTTTCTTGTATTTTCTGTCTTAAGTCAGTGAGGTGTTGTTGGTTGCCTAATATTTCTTGTGCAGTATATAATATTTCGTGTTGTTTTAAAATTTTTAACGCAATGAATTGTTTACAAAACGATTTTTCAATAAGAACGTTAAAGCTGAATGATCCGTTTTAAGTGTAAAATGTGTGGCAGTGAGATAATATTTTAATTTTGTGACAGCAAATACAATCGCCAACATTTCTTTTTCACTGATAGAGTACCTGGTTTCGTACGGTTTTAAAGTTTTTGAGATAAAACATATGGGTACCTCTATCCCGTTTTGAAATTGAGTCAGTTCTGCAGCTACAGCATGGAATGAGGCATCTGTTCTTAACGTAAAAGGTAGTGAAAAATCTGGGTTATACAAGAGTAGATTGTCATGGAAATTGGCTTTTAAATTATCAAATGCTTGTTGTCTCCTTCTATCCCACACCCTTTTAGTTTTCTTTCTTAGTAGTTCGATTAACGGAGCTTCTTTTTCAGATAATTCTGGTATGAATTTCTTATAATAATTTAATATTCCTAGAAAACCCCTTAACATTTTTAGGTTTTGTGGTGTAGGATAATTTTTGATGTCTTGAATTCGATCTTTTTCAATGCCAATCCCATCTTTTCCAATCTTGTATCCCAGAAATTTTACCTCCTGCTTGTAAAATTCACATTTCTCTATATTTAATTTTAGTCCTGCCTCATTCAGCGCCGTAAATACTGTTTGTAAATGTTTTTGATGTAATTTAGTATTTTCAGAGTATATCAGTATATCATCAATATAATGTGCACAAAAATTGTCGTACTTATCGAGAATTTGTAGCATAGCTTGTACCAGAGCTGAGGAAGCTGACTGCAATCCGAATGGTACAACTCTGAATCTATAAATGTGGCCATCGACGCTAAAGCCTGTGTACTTTCGACATTCTGGTGCCAATAGAATGAGCCAAAAAGAATTTTTGAGGTCTAATTTTGAAAATACCGTATTCTTCCCAGTCTTACTCAACATAGCATCTATAGTCTGAGGTGCATCATACTGGGGCTTTGATATTTGGTTTAACATTTAAGTCTGATTGAATCATCACGTTTTTTAACGATTACTAGTGGATTAATATAATTTGATTTTCCTTGTTCAATTATACCAGCCTCAAGCATGTTCTGCAACTCAATTTGAACTCTAGATCTATGATTATGAGGAATAGGCTACGTTTTGCATTTGAAAGGTTTGGATTCATCCACTTCTATTCGATGTACGTAGCCAGTAGCAAATCGAGGTTCATAGTTTATTAGGTTCATATTGTCCTTCATAATGTCTTGTACAATGTGAAAAAAATTTTCTGGACAGTTTAATTTTATGTTTTCATTATTTGTAAGAACATTTATCTTATATGAAGCTTTGATGACTAGATTGTTTTGTTTTTCAATTTGTGTATTTAGTAGTTCATCATTTTTCGTGCACGTATCATTTAATAATTCTTTATTATTTAAACAATCGTCAAGTATTATATTTATTTTTTCATCATTCATTTGAAAAACTTTACTCTCTAGATCAAACTTAGCTCCATATTTCAACAATATGTCCTCACCTAAAATTATTATTAGGTACAATAAAAAATTCTGCTTGTATGGTTTCTTGAGAAGTTTAGACATTATATTTACCACTTTGTTGCTTTCTGCCAATTTTTTTCCAGATGCATTTATCAGTTTGATATTTTGTTTACTTTTATAATATTGTTTTTTAATTTATTCAATTGTTTATGTAATAAATTTTCATTGAGTATACTTTTTTCTGCACCTGTGTCAAGCAAAGCTTTAAAATTTTTATTTTCAATTTTAATGTTTATAAATATTAAATTAGTTTTTTCATTATTCATAGCCTGATCACAGCCTTCGTCGACATTAATGAATTCCCTCATGTGCTGATAGCTAGTGTTTAAACTTCTCGTAATTAAAAATTTGTGTCATCAGCAGAGTGGATTTGTGCAACCGT
>NW_019417067.1:0-6555 GCF_000390285.2 Anoplophora glabripennis
CGGGGTAGACGACGGATGGGGCCCACCTACGAAGGCTGTCCAGGCCTACACGAGATGAGGCAGGATAAAGAGGGATAATCCCCCTCGATCCCAAAGCATTGAGGCCAATTTCTAGCCATGGAATAATGGCGCACTTTGACCTTTAAAAACATGTATCAATAGTTGATTTTTTCAAATTCCCTCATGAAGACTTAATTTTTTTATCCTTTTTTCGTAATTTTCTTACCCCGCCGCTAGACAAAGTAGTGTAACTTCAAACTACGACGCGCTTTAGTCGCAGAGCATTGGGATTTCGGCTGTGCATTGTTGTCAAATCTTATTTTTAAAGGAAAGGTTACTAGAAAGCAAATTTCCACACCACTCACCGTGAGGTTACTTTTGTTGAGTGTGTGTTCGCCACGAGCTAACTAACCTAAATAAACAGTTAAGTAAACTAATTTCCAATAATATTTATCAAAAATCAAAATAACAATATAAAATAATTGTTTGAATGTAGAATATCTCGCCGCTCGCAATTCCATCGGCACGGCATTGGATACACAGTGAGGCCAGAATTTATTTGCTTGTAGGCGCATCACACTTGCCTACAATATGCTACAGTTCCGAGTACAGTTCCCCTCCACGCGAGGCGGTTAAAATAACGCGATTAGGAGGGAACTGAGGCCGGCTCAAAGCTGCTTATAGTGTCAGTTCGCGGTTAATGTACGCGTCGCATAGTACGCGGGTAGTGTCTGATGTCAGTGTGAAGGATATTACAAAGGCTTTAAGGATACGGACAGGGCAGGTATTAACTTAAAGTAAATAAAAAACAACTTCCTTACAACAAAACAATGTAAGGCTAAATTTAACGTAATTTACTAGATACTTATTATCAAATACCTAGATAGGTAGCTAATAATGAATCTATCTCACAATATTGCTTTATCTCTTGAAACAAGGTGTTTCAAGACGTAATGACGTAAATTACTGCTCTAAACAAGTCAGTCAAAGAATGTAAAAATATTTTTAATTATGCGAAAAATATTACTGGACTACCAGTAAACAAGGCAAAAGTTGCGACGAATTAGAAATATTTTCGAAATATAATTTCCCTTTAATTAGGTAAGTACCTATTCGTTTTGGGAATTTACATGATTTGCATAATTTTTTTGCTTTAATAGGTTCCTCAAAATTTCCCGAATATGCACACAAAATTCCCGAAAAAATCGTTTGAATGCTTATTACAATTTCGTAATTTAGAAGACGATAGAAATGTTATACCTAAAAGGAATTTAAAATGGTATATTGGGAAACGTACTAATTGTTTTGTCCATAGTTTTAACAATTCCTGCAACAAGTGTCTCGGTAGAAAGAAATTTTTTCTGTCTTAAGAGCATTAAGACTTAGGTACCTACCTACTTAAGAAATACGATAGAAAAAAACTATTGCAAAGTGTTAGTGGCGATCCTCAATTTTATGAAGACATTATAAGTAAATTTTCAAATTTAAAAGACGGACGAATAAGTCTGTTTTAAAAAACATTCACTATATTTTTAAAATATTTTGTTAAATGTGGAGGCAAACGAAAAGCTGGCGGCGTTGTCTTATATGTAAATACTCGTAGATAGGTTGGCTGGCTACCTTATGAAAATTTGTTTTTATATTTTTTCATATTTTTTAATATTCACAAGCCAAGTAGGAACAATTTTGTTAATTATTAGGTAAATATATCACTTTGTTTTTTTTCTGTTATTTAATTTTATTTTAAATACAGTTTTTAAAGTTATGATATTATTATTAATATAATTTTTTAATTTACGGTTATTGTAAGACTATTGGCGAAGATCTCCATAATAAAAAATGCCGTGAAAATTTATTCATATTTATTATTTGAGAGCGGATTAATAAAATGTCCAAATAGTTGCGTATTATTTTTTATAAAATCTGATTGAAAATCCTGCTCGTGAACATCAGTTTTTCTATAACATTGTAAATGCAACTAAAAATTTCCAGGTGCAATTAGTCGTTTGACCTTGAAAATTAAAAAAAATTTGCCCACCTAGTAAAAAACCATTAACCTCACCTATTCACAATGTCACGATCCGCCTCTGAGTTTAATTCTTTTAAAAAAGACAAACAAGTAACCTAGCAGCAAAATCAAGCAGTAATTAATGAAAAAGATTTTGTGGCAAATCTTTGAGTACTGGTACCAGTATCCTCTTCCACAACGTTTAAAATTTCTGCTTCAAAGATCCCACAGACTCTTAAACATTGAACCAATCGGACAAATATTTTCTTCTTCGGTAATCGGAGGAATCTATCTAACATCATTTTCTCTGCTCCTGACAAAAAGTAGGCTCTAACCATATCAACTCTTTCTTGATTCGTATTTATACTTTGTCATAATGTACAAAAATTTGAAATTAAAACAAAATTTCACTGCATCGTCACTGAATACTGAAATAAATAACTTCTCAAGTTATACTTACACCACATAAAGGCCCTTTATGTACAACCTTCCCAAAACCGATAGAATCGAAGATTAAACAAGTATGTAACCAAATGAAACAGTGCAGTTTTCGGCCATTCGTGTTTTACATCAGGTGCGATGACAGTCGGCTTCTCCGCGCCTTCAAGGGCATACCGCAACAGAACAATGATTTTTTAATGTTCGACGATTTGTCTACATTAACATAGAAAAAAATATGGTGACTTTAACATAAAACAAAATTATTTTTCAAAAATTTTTTCACAATTAGTAACGTATCTCTACATCAATATTAATTAATTTTTAATAAATCATGTAAACATTTTTGTTTTTTTTTAGAAACGATAGAATGTTTTGTGTTTAATGTTCAACGTTTCGATCACAGTGATATCAAAAAAAAAATATGGTGACTTTAAAATAACACCTTCTTAAGATACCTGGTTTATAAAATTATGTTTATTGTCACAGCCCACAATGCAGATTGATTTAAAAACAACTGACAACGTTGATAGTGCACTAATACACTTCACAAACAAATTCTGGGTGCCCTGGTTTACGCCGCTCAGTGGCGGCGTGCATAAGAATTCAAGTGCATTTTAAAGTGCAAATTTGATTAAAAAAATAATATCAGATTCGTGTTCAGGGAAGCACGTACTATTACCCCTAAAAAACTAACCGCCACTTAAAGTTACACCCGTTTATTGAAAAAAGTATTGGGCCGAGGACCGTACCCTGTGGTAACCCAAATTCTACTATTTTAGTCTCACTTAGTTGTGGTATTAGTTTTAACTTTAGTATTTAGTTTTAATTAGTTACACGTTTAAGGAGGTATATCGGGTTTACTCAAATGCACAGATGTACTTGAAATTTGTATAGCGTATTACCCAGTGCTCCCTCTGTGCGTCATATTTTTTTGAATCTAGATTTTGAGATATTGTTGTTGAAAGTTGTTCATTTTAACATAGGTTTATATGGCGAAGATGGACGTAGCGGCTCTTTTTTTTGCCCATAACTGACAAAAAAATGTAGAAATTGTGAAACAAAACTTTTCCATAGATAGTATTATTTTATTTTTAATGTAAAACTAATGTAAGTTTTGAACATAGTACAGCTCTGTATTAATTAGAAACAGAAACCAATAATTGCATTTCTGTCTGACTAGAGGATTAATGTGGCAACGTCACAATCAGCTGATAACAAGGAGAGAATACATTTGAAAGACTTGATAAAAACGAAATTGATTTCAAACATATACATTTTTCCTAAATCCCATGTACATTGTTATCAACAATAAATTATCTACAACAGATTATTATTTGTAATGATTTAAAAAACTAGATTAATTAAAAAAGACTAGGAAGCTGTGATATATTTATTGGAATAAAAAATACAGTTTTCCTTTTAATATATTTAATGGTTTATAAAAACATCGTAATCATTACTCAGCAATATTTAGGGTTACATAAAGTTTTCTTTACTTGATTAATATAATTAGTAATACTTGCATGCATTTGTACGGAATAACAAAGGAACATAAATATTTCAGCAAACTTTATATCAAAAAAATTAATTATAGTTGCAATACTTTTGTAACATTATTAAAATAGAGCTGAAAACACGAACAGTGAGTAATAATGTAATTTCTATCACAGAACCTTCAAAATTGCATCCAACATTTTCTTTGACTTTGACGAAAGATGGGCGCGAGTGTCATTTCATTTCTTTAGAACTAAATTATCATAATTATTTTCTCGTGGTTTTAATAGTTCACATGATTTACGAATTTTAAATAAAGGATACAAATATTCGCGAGGACAATACGATATATTTGCTATATATAATAATTATTATATTGTACATAGTTTACACGCAATACATTTCTGAACGCGTACGCATCTTTACCCGAATTTGACGCGCAATATCTCCGATGTCCGAGGTCTGTATGTTCGTAGTGTGTACAACTGCACTCGATTATTAGCGCTGTTGCCACATCTACATAGTGTTTATGCGTTCATTAAATATAATTTAAAACTACTTAAATATGATATTTTTATGTTGGTAATTTTCAATATGTATGCTATATGCATATTGAGTAGATTTCTTTGCTATATAGATAATGTTTATCGCAAATAATTTCAATAAAATTTAATTTTTTCAAGTTGGCAGCGGGCTTTAGTCCCATAAGAAAAGCATAGGACCCCCCATGCGATTCTCACTTCCCTCGGACCCCGATATACCTCCTTAAACCAATATTCTCGGTAATTTTGGTCAGTTTCTTATGACAAACATTGTCGAAGGCCTTGGCTAAATCAAGAAACTATCTAAAGCGTTCTCTTCTTTTCCCACACTGATAGTTCCGCTCTGCGGGCCATATATCACTTTTATATCGTTAAATAATTAATGATGCGGCCGCGGACGCCACTATTAATTCTAATTTTCTTTCATCCACTGGTAAAATCGCCTGCGCGTCGGCCAGACTCCGCGTCCGGCCTACGGGAACAATGAAAGAAACAATATTCTTTGTTATCGCATCATTCTTTGTATCTGGAATTACCGCAGGTATATTATTCGTGCATTTTAGAGCACATCGTGGCGACAGGGAATGACTCAAAGAGGTGGTGTTTCTGCCTACGAATGCATTTCATATCACTGATATCTACTTTCCGCGCGATAACGGCGCCGAACGCAGAGCTGCATGCAAACATTTAACAATAATATAATACATGTAAAATGAATCGCACAATGCTACGTGTCACCGCTTTGATATATGGTTATGGTGCGCCGTGTCGGCTGTACGCCATTGATACCTACCTATTCCGACTGTTTAAAGCTTAGATAGTAGGCGAATACGAAATATGAACGAAAATAAACCGGGAATATGGTAGGGGCAGGACGCGCCGGCGGGGGCGAGCGGGGCAGAAGGGCGTGGATAGTGTGAACGCACTTTTAGAAATTATTTCAATAGGACTGTTTTCTTAGATGAAATTCTATAGGTTTTCCGACGAAGAGGGGCACTTCGAAAATCGCCTATGTTTTGAATGACCGCTGCACGCGTACGTCCAAACCGGGAAACAGTCTGGAAAATCACCAATGTTTCCAAATTTTCATCGTCGAGCAGCCACGACGAGCACCGATGCTTGATCACCGATGCGAGACAGAGGAAATGAAAATTTCGCCGATCTTTCGAAATTTTCAACAGACGAATTGAGCTCAAAATACACCCCGCACCCCGGGTCAACACTAATTCTATACAGGGTGTTTCTTAATAACGTGCTAATATTTAAGGAGGTTATTCTTGAGTCCATTTTAAGAAAAAAACTTCATATGAACATATGTCCTAAAAGTCTTAACTTTTGAACTCCAGGGTGCTTTATGAAAAAACATTTTTTTAATAACTTTGGTATTACCCTAGATATTTTTTCAAATTTGGTACACGCCTTCTATTCATCGAGATGCATTTTCTGATGTACAAACAATTTTATTATTTTTGCCAGTGGCGCACTATGTATCATTTTTGTTTGTTTGTACAAAAATCAAATATCTTGACTCAGAGAGTAGAAAAAAATATGAGCCTGGTTGCAAATGGAAGCTGAATGGATGTAGAATATGGGAAAAATATGACTGAGGCGATTTTTTTTTTCTATATGACCTTCGAATGACTAGGCAAAGTCTATGCAACCCAAAAATTTTATGGATTTTTCTAATTATATCGGTCCTAATTCTCTTAAAATTTATCTATAAGTCACTGCTTACCTTCTACAGTGTGTTTATTTGACATTTATTTGTAAAATAAAAAACAGAAACCCAGGTTGATAATTAATCTTTAATTTGTGAATAATTTTCTTGCTTAACAGTGTCAAAAAGCTTGAAAATAATACCGACTTTGGAGAGACTTTGCTAGCGTTAGAAAAATGATAGAAAATTTTTGACGCCAGATTTGGAATTGCCGTGCCAAATTGTGCAAAATCGTGTGCATTGGAATAAATTTTAAGAGAATTAGGACCGATATAATTAGAAAAATCCATAAAATTTTTGGGTTGCATAGACTTTGCCTAGTCATTCGAAGGTCATATAGAAAAAAAATCGTC
>NW_019417067.1:6872-44946 GCF_000390285.2 Anoplophora glabripennis
TATACATAAATTACGTAAATTTACATTGTAAAAATGTTATATGTTATAAATATAATAAAATACAATGGGTTTTTAAAAAGAATATGTAAATATATCTATGAAAAATGTAAAATTGAATAAAATCTGGTAAATCACATAGTATTTTATGTAAATTTTTCCCACACATACAAATGTATGGCGAAAAGCCTCATTGGCTATTGCATTCTGTCATCTGTTTTATCGTTGCTACAAATTATCATTCCCTTTTGTGTACCTTGAAAACATCACATTAATGCGGACATCTATAAAGCATTCAGTCATCCTTTTAAGGATGCATTTTTATTATTTTTGGTCATGAACATCAAATATCTAAAAAAATCTGGAAACAACATTGGAACGAATCCAAAGATTCTTCTTGAAAATTCATCCGGATCGAAAACAAAAAATGTATATCTAAATCAGAAAGAAAAGTCTTCAATTACTTAAACAAATTTAATGAAGCAGAAGTTGACAATATAGACATATTCATTTCTTTTTCAGTTGTGTAGCTGGTAATATTCCTAATCCAAAAATAACCGCCCATGGTATTATGTAAATATTATTTAAAATAATAAAATAACTCTTAAAATCCATTGCGTAAATTCACATAATAATTTTGTTAACTTTTTTTAAGCTTTGCATCGATCAATTTATTCGATACAATACCCTAATGCCTGCCCTGTCGGCCTGATGGCGTGCCGGTGAACAATCTATTTTTTTTGCAGAGAAACGTTGACCGCACATTTCATTGTCGTTTGTACGTGTAAGCGAGTTTGAGGCTTTGCTTGATCGAGTGTATGGCACATGTTTTTTTGGTACACGACTTGACCATAGATTTAGCCTATTTCTGCAACTACAACACGTTTTGAGGCTTACTAGCAGAATATAAATTACTACCCTTTATTTATTTGATAGTCGCGATCTCTCCAATTTACGAAATAAGCTAATTTTTAGTTATTTTGTCTTATGGATATCGCAATTTATCAGATGAACTTGTTTATTGTTTTTCTTTCGTACAAAAATAATTCTTCTTTTTTTATATTATACAACGATTGTTACAAATTTGTATTTCTTTATCTCCATTTTTCTTCTAGCGAAAATTATTTGCTATAGCCACTCATCTTCCGGTCGGCATCGATTCGATATTAGTAACCTTAAATAGGCGACGCTGGAGTATTATGCACGTGAATTTTAATTTTTTATTTTTTTTTGCAGTCGAACTTACCAAATAATGCGACCATCAAAGGAATGTCCAGGTGTTGAATCGACGTCAAACTTCTAGTATATCAATGCAGATGAATCACACTTCACAGGCTGACGATTAAAAAATATTTGGCTGATGAGTTTTATCGGAGGTGAATCAAAAACTGATGTGGAAGGAATGTCGTTAATCGTTTGTTATTCATGTGATATGCGTGTTAAAATGCCTTTTGATATTATATCTCAGATACAAAGTGTCGATTACCCTCTCGAAAAGTATCAATTTGATTAGCATCTACGTTTCTTACATTTTTGTAATTTAAGAGATACTATTTGTAGGACAAAAGGTTGAAATTGTTAAAATATTACTGTTGTATTTAAAAATATATATTTAGTATTCGTATTTGTGCAGGTATTTTTATTTATCGCGGATTATATTGAAGACATGAAGACGCAAAAATTGTTAATAGAATTTATTATTATTATTATAGTCCTCTATACAGGGTGATTCACAAACGGTGACCAGAAATGAACCTCGTATTCTTTGGTGAATTTTAAGTGTCTTTCGTATAAAGTTTTTATCTTTAAATTTAAGAAAATATTTTTAATTATTTTAAATAATTTAAAAACGTAAATGAAATAATTTGAAATTGGGCACATATATTTACGTAAACATTGTCCAAAATCTGAGGCCTTTTTCTAAAATGCTCCAGTGGCGGAGATACAGGGTATAAGTGGCATATTTTTCTAAACAAAATAGTACGCCACTGCTTTACGGTAACAATCATGATATTTTCGGATTCGTCTTTTCTTCTATCTAACGACGCGTCCTAGATAAAAACTTTATACGAAAGACCCCTCTTAAAATTCAACAAAGAATACGAGGTTTCATTTTTGGTCACCGTTTGTGAATCACCCTGTATTATGTGGAAAAGCTATCACAAATACACCCATATGTACCATGTGTTTTCGTAAAACTCTACAAGAAAATTGTGTTAAATTTATTGCAGTAAAATTTAATAATGTACTAAATTCTACCAACCATCTGTCTATGTTTTTGTAGTAAGTACTAACATCATATTCAGGAAATATTTATAAATTCAATAATTTTGTTTTTATTTGAAATTCTATAAAAATAGAAAATTTTCAAAATATGTTGAAGAAAACATAACCTTATTTTTTCATAAAGACATGAATCTTAAACAAGAACGCTGCTTTTTCACGCACATAACATTACATAACCTCTTTTTCTGTTTTCCTAACCATAAGCCTAAGATAAGAAGTAAGAACTAAGAACACTGAACACTTTACTCCAGATCTTCTCCTCTTCTTCTTCATCTTCTTCGAATAAGTATATCGCGCGCGATTTTTTTTAATTTCTGAAACGGGTTACTACACTATTACAAAACAGAATCCAAATTTCATATTTGTTGACACATATTAGTCACAATATACGTAAGTCAGCAAATTCAGATGAACAAATAATTCTTACAGTAGTAATTTAAATTTCTATAGATTCTCATCATAAATAAATACGTAATCTTTACATTTATGTTTAAAAAAATAGAGGTATATACATGATAATATAACATTTTAACTGTTTATTTATTTGAAAATATTATGCTTATATTGACAATAGATTTGATTTTAAAAATAAAATTCATTCCAACAAGGATTCAAACACTATCTTGCTTAATAATTAACAAATATACTTTTTTCAATTTTGTAAATAATATAGCTGAATATAATGTTAAAATAATAAAGATTTGCATATTAAAAATAAACAGTTGCTAAAAATACTACATTTTTAATCACTCAACAAAAAAAAATTAAGAAGCGAAAAATTTTCAAATTTTTTTAGTGTTTTTAGAAACGCTTCAATTTCGTGAATAATGGTCGTATCGAGAAAAAAAGATGCATCTTGAAGCTTGAACATTCTAGTTTTGAAATCTTGAGATGAAAATGTTTTTTAAGTGCAATCAAAACAATTGGTACAAGGCAAACATTTTTTTGTGGCTTAATCAATGCCAGGGTCATTTAGCCCGATTCCTCAGCTTCAATTTGTTTTTTTTTTAATTTCTGTACGATTATTTTTCATTGAGATATCGGCTATTGAGTGAAAACTCACCTTTTTTTTAATCATCGATATCTGAACTACTGATCGTCCAGCGAACGGAAGATGAGTTTTGGAAAGTTTAATTAATCATCTTCAAGGGCCTTTTGGTATGTTTGAGAAAAAAAAATTATACTCAGTATTAATTTGAAAAAGTGCAAAAAATGACTTTCTGCTGTTTTGGAAAATCCAGGACTACTTTGCGAATATTGCAAAAAGTACCAATGTTTGATAGTTTGTTCAATACATGCCCATGAGGCCTGTAAATTTTGAAATCGATCGGTTTTCCTTTCCTGAATCGTCAAAGTTTTATAAAAAAAATTAAAGGAGCAGTTTTATTGCTTTTTAAACATCAATTAATCACGATTAAGATGAAAAAAATTTTTTGCGTTATTTTCTTACAATTTCACGTTAAATACTCATCAAATATTGAAAAAAAAAATCAAAATTTTGAAAAAATCAAATTTTTAAAAATTGTATTGCGTTATTTTTTTCACAACTTCACATTGAATATTCATCAATTGTCAAAAGAATTTTTCAGCTCAAGATTTCAAAACTAGACGCTTTGTTTTCTCGAAAAAAAAATTCAAAAATCACTAAAAAAATTTGTAAATTTTTATACTTCCTTAATTTTTTTGCTGAGTATAGTTTTTTCTCCACTGGTCAAGCTACCAATTGGATGTTATTTGTTTTTTGGATCACAAGATACAGAGGTATTCTTTCTTACTTCTTAAGCCTTCTCCACTACAAAATTTCATAAACATGCACGATGTTCTCTCGTAAATTCATGCTCTTCACCATACGGCAATAGTGCCGAGTTAATCGTAGCGGAAATCAGAAAATACCTCGAAAAGGCCTCAAACGCCAACGAAACGCTTGATAAAATACTAAGAAAAACCGAGTTATTTTCATCGGTTGCATTATCTCAGTATCTGTTTCACAGACTATTAATTATTAGATATATTCGGTTCAACGAACCATTGTGTGTGTAGATCACTGTCGCACCATGTGATACGAGTGATTATTAATGCGATAATTATAATATTTTTCTTGGCCTCGAACTGCCACCGCCGTTACTTGAGATAATTTAGATTTAAATCTTCCATTAAGATTTCTCATTTGTTTTAATAGGCTGGACAAATATTGGACGGAGATATACGGACGCGGCGTAAGCTTGCTAGTTCCGGTCCGTGTACGGCCGCTGACGAAGGTTTATCGCTTTTAGTACCGTCGAATGCAAAAATAATATAAGATGGACAAATGGAATTGAAAAATAAAAAAAACAACGTAATATCAAATGAGGAATTTAATAATATCGTTGTACGAAATTTAAAATTAGAAACACCCTTCTCAGTAAAAAAATATATATTTTCGATTAATACTATAAGGTATACCAAATCCGATAGAATTTGAGGTGCAAACTAAAGAAAGTTTTTAAAGATTGACACTTTCGACAGACAGAAAACAAATATTTTTTAAACACCTCTTTAGCAGAATTCAATAATAAGAGAAAATTTTGGAACTACATCATTATATATGAAACATCCTATTTACTTAAAAATTTTCAGAATATGATCTTAGACTAACAATACAACCAAGTATAGGTAGTTGTTACGATGTCAATTGGAACCTGTAAATCTTCAAGCACAGGACCGTATGCACTTCTCCTGAAATTTCTTCTTATGCTTTGACCATGGTGTGTCTTGTAATTTATACTCGAATAGCAATTCGGCGAGTCCGATATTAGTAAACTGACGGCGGTGCGCTGGTCATCAAAGCAAACCTGTATTGGTCCACTAGGTCGTAAATAATTTTTTTGCAACAATTTACCGGGGCAGGGCCGTGCCTTGAATGTTTACACGTTATTTTAAAATAATTCTATCTCAACCAATATACTTGTTTTATATGCTTGTTTTGTTCTCAAATCTGAGAAAACTTCAACGACTAAAGAATTGTGCCAAATGAACGACATTAGGACATATTTCACGCCAAATTTTAATATTCATTTAAAAATTTATTTGCACTACTTAAACAACTTAAGGAGGTATATTGGGGTCCGAGGGAAGTGAGGGGCGCAGGGGGGGTCCCATGCTTTTCTTATGGGACTAAAACCCGCTGCCAATTTGAAAAAATTAAATTCTATTGAAATTATTTGCGATAAACATTATTTATGTATATAGCAAAGATATATGCACATAGCATACATATTGACTAATTAACAACATAAAAATATCATATTTAAGTAGTTTTAAATTATATTTAATGAACGCGTAAAGACTATGTAGATATGGCAACAGCGCTAATAATTGACTAGCAGTACACACTGCGAACCTACAGACCTCTGACATCGGAGATATTCCGCGTCAAATTCGGGTAAAGATGTGTACGCGTTCAAAAATGTATTGTGTGTAAACTATGTACAATATAATTATTATATATAGCAAATATATCGTATTACCCCCGCGAAGATTTGTATCCTTTATTTAAAATCCGTAAATCATGTGAACTGGTAAAACAACGAGAATTATGNTTAAAGTGCTTGAAAAAACCTTTATTTTTATTTTTTATAAAAATCCCTAGCATCAAACCTAAGCGAGTTATGACGAAAATAAAGTTGGTCCGTATTGTTTTCGGCGACAAAAAACGTGAAAATCACCCCTTAATTACCACCCCAAATGAAAATAGTCGTTACCACTTTACAATTTACTTTATTTATGTACTTGTAATATGCTCTAGAAGTGTGACTGGTTTAAAGTGCTTAGTTTTGAAAAAAGTTGAACTTGTAGTGAAAAGAGAATTTTTATATTTTTGGAAAAAAATTGTCTTTTCTTCAAAATAACTCAAAAACTATTAAGTAATGATACGCAGAATTTTGTACAATACAAAATTATTGGTTTTGCTTTTTGAAAATTTTGTTTTTTTTTTTCTTCTCTAGGATAAAAATTAAGCAAGCTATGGCCGTTTAAAATTTGCATATGTTCGAAAATAGCAAATTGTTCAACCCCTTTCAGCTCAAACCCTAACAAAAATAAGGCCTGAAAGAAAATTGAACTTATTTGATCTTACAACCCTTGAAATAACCTACAAAATGTTTTTTTGAAGGGTTTGATAGCATAAAAACCGAGAGGTTGGCCACTCTTTAAATACGTGTACAATTTTGTTCTAAATACTTTTAAATACTATTAGATACATATAAATACAGTTAAATATATCTAAATATACTTAAATACTTTTAAATACATTTAAATATTTTTAAATACCATTAAATACACTTAAATACAAATAAATTAAATTAAATACTTATAAATATTGTTAACTATACTTGGATATGTGTTTATAAGTTTACAATTTGCCCAATTTTTCTGAAAATTTTTTATTAAGGTAAGTAATTTTGCAAATTTTTTAAACTCAGTTTTAGGCAAATAATGTAAACATATACGAGTACATATACCTACAAACATATAAGTTAATGAATATATTCGATATAAATTAATCAATTTTTTTTAAAATAAACCTAAATATATATTTATTAGATCCTTATTGTAAATCAGTTGTCGCTAAAATAACTGCTCTATAAATAAACCGCTTCAAGTTAATTTACGTTTTGTCTTAAAATTTACATGTTTGTAGACACCCACAGAATCATTGCCAGTCATTGTGAATAGTATTTATCTTTCAAATAATTCATTTTTTACTTCTTCCTTTGTATTACAGAATGACTTCGAATAATGCCTTATCGCCTGTATACCCTCAAATGTACCCTCGGTGCAAAAGATACCAAGAACACATGGAAAAATCTATTTTTGAAATGTTTTAGGATAAATTTGAAGAAAATGTGCCTTTTATCGAAAACTTATTATCATTCACACGATCTGATAACGACAATATCCTGCATGAAATTGATGAAAATGATATTAATGAGATAGAAAAAATTGCTCGTTTACAAATTAGTAGGTAACATTTTCCCTGAAAAATCAATCTGACTACTTAGGAGGATTTTCTAATAATCCAGAACAATTTTGATTATTACCATAAGAAACTTTTTCTCAAAATTTGCCAAAGATTATCATGTAAATAAAGTATCCAAAAATTGTAACAAAGAAAATTTTAATGTTGCAACGACTTCTGCATCTAGCAGTCAATCCTCAATATCTCCACATTCTGAATGCGTTGTGCCTACTAAGGAAAGATAAATAACAACAATAAAAACTAAAACCGGTACCTTGAGATTTGAGATTTCTGACGGAGAAAAAAATTAAATAGTGCAAAAATGTATTAGATGGATCAAGAATTATGTATTTACTAATTTACAAAGTGGCTTGGAAGCTAGGGTGAAAAATATTCTCCTAAATGTGAATAAAACTAAGGTATCACTTAATTTAGGGCAGACCGACTCGTGTTATATTACTTGTTTTGTGTTCTTCAGATTGTAAAATTTTTCAAATCTTGTGTAGCCACGGAAAAAAATATGTATGGAAATCGAAAAGTACTATGCAGTATTATATGAAGAAGACTCGTTTTTAGGACGAATAATTAATTGAAAACCAGAATGGTTAAAATAAAGTTTTTAAAAAAAGGCTTGGATCAATACAAAAAACGAAGTGTAGGTGGTTCGGGAAAAGTTTATTTTCTATGAGCCCATCAACTTATTAGGAAATTCACCTTTTGTTTATAAAAATTCTTGACAATGTAGCAATATAAAAAAAAATATAAAAACTTAAAAAAAACATTTTAATTATGTATTTATATCAATTTTTGCATACATTACTATGTAAGTTATATTTATCAAATAAATAACTTGTTCTGCATTACTGTATATCATTATTTGCATTTCTTTAAATGTTCGAAATTCTCTAAAAATTTGAATTAAGTACTAGGGTTTTAAGTGATTAATGTGGTTAAGAAAAATCAGAAAATAATTTCTGAAACATCAGCAGGTCATCGTAATAAGTTCCACAATAATTACATTCTTGGCATTTATTTTTAAAATTTCGTAGACCTAAATATTGTACCTATATGAAAATAATCAAATATTAATAATTAGACTTAAATACAATTAAATCCCTGCAGGGTATTTACAATTACCTTTAAATACGTTTAAATACCATAAATACTTTAAATATCCAAGTATTTATAAATACTTGTACAAATTTTGTGAAGTGGCATACCCCTCGGATATTAGTGTCTTGAGACCAATTACGATCGAAATTTTTTCAAAATTCCTTGAAACTTCGGAAAAGTGTACAATATTTTCCTGACATAACATTCTCTGTCAATATATTAAATTTGCTATTACTTTTTGAAAAATCCTAGCGAAATTAAGTAATATTCACAACATATTTTTATTTCTTCCATTTTTATTCTTCTCAAAGATTAAAACTTAGTTCCTAGTAGTTAACATTTAGAAACATTGTAGCAGCGTTGAGCTTCGCTTAGCCTTAAAGATTCCCACGCTAATTTTTTAAACGAATCCCACATGCATAGAAGCTGTAAATTGTGATTAACATCTTATTTACAGCCATTAATTTAAATTCAATATTTATTACCCACATTCAATTAGGTGGTATGGTTTAAACGTATTTTGACCCTGGCCTCATCTTAAATATGTTAATTTGCTATTATAGTAATTACGAATATGGAATCCGAATTAGACAATGGCATGCATGAATATCAATTGATTTAAGCTGAAGTAGTATCCCAGATTTGTAGGACTCAATGAAATCACATGTTGATTGATATTCGAATATGATATATTGATACTGTAATATAATATAATTTTCAAAAAATGAAAGAATTAAAAAATAATAATTTGAGTCAGAAATACATATTATTATATACTAACACATTTCATTTGAAAGTTTCCCATTTTATTTTATTATTCCAAAAACTTAATATTATTCGTTACAATAGAATTGAGTTACATAAATAAATACAAGTTGAATGACCAATTTAATTTGTGTATCGTTTATTTAAATCGTGTATTTAAATTTCCCGCCACCTAACCTCAGTCATACTCTATTGCGCTGTTGCCGTTATTCTTTCGCGTTTATTACTTGGCAGAAGATAAATCAGAGTTTCTTGTGTTTCATAATTTACCTATTTCTCTGTGAAATGAGCGGTAACCTACCTTTTTCTTATCTTAATTAATTATTCAGGCAAATGTCTATATGTTCTTCGTCTTACCATTTGCATTTTTCACCCGCAATTCGATTGTAAGGGTATGTAGTATAGCATTTCCCATAAGAACCCATGTTAAACAGTCAAATTTTTGGCTTGAATTAAAAACAAAAACAAATTGATAAATAATTCGAGAATAATAATTATATAGGGTGTAAGAAGTTTGACTGCCTTAATTTTAACAGACGATAGAATACATTAAAATAAACAAAAAAAACTTACATGACATGGTTCCTAAACTCAACCATTTCCCAGAAAAAAATTATCAAACTCCAGCTTGATGTACAAAAGTTTGATTAATTAAGGAATATTGACATAACTGCGTGCATAGAATACCATAATAATAATAATAATACAAAATAATATATAGCATTAGTCAACACTTGGAGATAGAACACCTATATAGATAAAAACTACTGAGAGANGTACGTTTTTCTTGGACCTCCGCCGTTTGTTCTTCTGCGCGAGGTGATTTAAATTTTAGTTTTTAACCGGGGCCGAATATAAAAGAGGCCCTTGTTATTCACCCGGTTTAAAATGCATATATGCAGACGGTGCTTATCTCCCAGATAGCACTTATTTTGAGTACGCGCCACTATTCCCGGTTTCTGTTGATTGAAATCCCAAAGGTCCGATAACAGCCGAACAGAGAGTCCACAGTGCAGCGGCCGAGAAAAATATCTAAGTAGGACTCTGAGAACTTTTGATTCCTGCGATAAAGTACACCCGTTCCTTTTCGCCTCTCTCCTCTTAAAAGGCACGAAATAACGCCAGTACGTGTTTCTACTTAATTTCGTTTTGTTTTTCGCCTCGCGATAAGATCCAGATAAACCTGGGTACTGACTTTTTAAAATAACAATTACGAAAACGCTGTAATTTATATGCTAATGCTTATCTCGCCCGCGATTATATTTAAAAAAAAATGATAATTTATTGGGAAATTTCAGATTCGCACTCTTAATATGTAGATTGGAATAATGGGTTTTTGCAATTTGTTCCGAAGTTGTGGCATTTCTGGCAGTTTGCGCGATAATACCCGTGATATATTAATGGCTTAGATACGTTGCATAAATATTTATAATGAATATAAAATTGTTAATCTTGATAGGGACTGCTTCTTTATAGAGACGCCTAAAAATAGATACGCTTATGTCATGTGCCTCTCGGTTAAATTAAGTGACCTTTTAGTGTTAATTTAATTATAATGGCCTGCACATTTGGTTTATCAGGAATTAGTTTAGCGGTAACTAATGATCCGACTCGATTTCCTTAGCTCTCTGTCGCTTGTTTAAATTACATTCTTGTTTTTGAATAACAAACTAGATCTGTGCTAGAAGACAGATGTCGAGAAGAACAGGAATGTACAGGATGATTCAGTCATAATGTCATTAAGGAAAGATAGGAAAAAGTGAGGAAAATACGAATACGCGGTTAAAAAAGTTTCAAAATGCATATTCACGCGGAAAAAAATATTTTCAAATCATTATTTTCGGACCGTTCCTGACCGCTGACCTAAAAAGGTTTATCGAGGGTGAATCTTGGCCTACCGTAACATTTGGTCATTAACCTAGCTTTTAATGCATTTTTAATAAGTAAACAGAGCTTTTTAGCAAGACATATGACTGAAAAAGATGTTTTTTTATATTTTAGATAGGAAATATTATTTATTTGTTAATAAAAACAAATGTATAACGATAATAACACAAGCCGACAAAATTTGACAGACCATCTAACCCAGAAACCAGGATGTACTTTTCCATAGTTGGTGCGCTGAATTCGAATCCGAGGTGCAAATTTCTCAATTGGCTCTGGTTTTAGAGATATCCTTACATGAGAGTGCCAAATTTTTTTGCTAAAATCATTAATGGGATCTTAAAGTACTATACTTACTCTTTAAAACGCACTTGGATTTATCCCGATATCATTCTGTTGACTATTTGGCGCTTTAGCGATGACCTTGCGGACTATGAAGGTTTGGTCAGCAGTTTTGGTTCCTGCGAGCTCGTCGATAAGTTTGTTATACATATCTTTGTTTATATAAAATAAAATCTCAGAGTGGTAACTTTGATTTAAGTTGCACTGGGATTCATTCATTCATTGACTCTGTTAAGTATAACACAGAAATAAAATTGTACCATTTTAATTTAAATCTTTTATTTCATTTTTATATTATAACAACCCCTTCAGGGTTGTTCACAATTCTTCGTCTTTAAGAAATCGCTTGTTGAAATTTATTAGTTTGATTTATTTCTCAATTTTTGAATATTACTGACAACACAGCACCACAAACCTAAATTCATCGGCACCCGGAAGTAGGGATCTTACATGTTTTTGGGGTCGCTGAATCATGAATCTGAACTACAAAATATTCATATCACGTCAAATTTTGTTATAAACTTTAAAAAATGTCTAAAAATCCGATATAAGACCGATATTTTACGCATTCTATCAATGGAAATACATTTACACGCAACAGAGGCTAATTGCAAAATTTAATATGACTAGGAAATTAGCTGTTTCTCTTCAACGTTCCAACGCTTTGTACTTTGCCGGCCGCCGCATTCCGTGTTGCCAAGTAGGGCGCCAAGTTAACGGAAGTTAAGGCATAATTTGTTTATTTTTTAAAAAGTCGAGAAATTTTTTTTTAGATTTTCTGTCTTTATTAGGCCTTTGGAATACGTGGTTAAATCACCTCAATCACTCTTTATTTTGAGTTGCAAATAAATTATAATTGAAATAATAACTAGTACCTCAAGGTGACTTTTTTTCCTAAAATCCTTTAAACTTATTGTCTAGCACGAGAACTAAATATATGTAGGTTTCTCACTGTTGTACCAATAAAAGGTCAGGAAATGCTTGTTTATATTACTGAGTATTGTTTAGTTAGATAAACACTTAAACAATGTTGTAATACGATACATTAAAATGTGTTATTTTAAACAATTTTACAAATAGTTTTTCTCTAAAAGTAAGCAAAACTATCGACATTGCTTGGTGAGTGTTGCAATGTTGCTGCAACAATGCTGTTTTCTCTCGATTGAATTTGTGTGAACAAAGAACTACAGAGCCTTCAAAATGATAACAAGCCACGTGACCATATGTGGATAGGGGTAGCAGTCCGCTTATAAAATGACCACCTAGGGTCCCAGACCTGACTGCACTGGACTTTTTCTTGTGAGGCACGGTTAAAAATTTAGAATACAAGTACCGTCATCAAACAGTAGAAGACATCCAGGTCCAAATAAGGAAAGCATGTGATGAAATCAACCGAGGTCAAGTTGGGAAAGTCCAGAAAACTATTTTGGGGCGGTACGAAAAAATATATCGAGTTAAACGGAGGGCTTGTGGAAATATCTAATATTTAATTTGTATTTATTTGTTTAGTTTCGAATATTTCAAACTTCCATTTCTTTTTTGTATGTAATTTGTGCAAATAAATGTTATTAGATATTGTTTTTATGTTAATACTTTAATTTGTCAAGTAAGTTATCAAGTAAGTAGAGGAACAATATTGTACATTATCAATAATTTTCAGGCATTTCCAATGCTTTCTACATTTCTTAACGGAAATATAAATTTAAACTTATGAGGCTCTATACTCTATAAAAATATTTTATTCGATAAAAATTGATGAAATGTGGGACACACAAGTTTCAAGTGATGCTGAAGCACGCCACGTCGCCACATTTTTAATAAAAAAAATCCCTTTAGTAATTTTCGAAAAAATTTAATGCAAAAAAAATGTAGTAGTCTATGGATTAGCAGCTGGATCATTGCAATAGGTTCAACCCTATATAACTTCATCAAGACAACAAAATACACTGTACTTCTTACAATTTTGAGTTTTTAGTAAAAGCATATACTGCCAACAGGATGACATCGCACTTTACACATTAAGTTAAAGTGTTAAACGTTGTTAAGACACTTGCAATATTAATACCCTCTCAACCGTTCCATTGTTTCCAAGACCACCTGCGACACAAGGATGTGGGCCGTAGATCCACTAATCCAACTTCAAGCCTAACTAGATACCCATCCTTTGTTCGTGCCTATTTCGTGTTTTTCTTTCTATTCTACGTTGCTATCTGAATGTACTGCTGTTCTACAAATATGCTGGTTGTTTGGCTAGTTCAGCTGTCAGCCAGAAAATATATGAATACATATTTACGTGATCAAAATGTAGGTGAAACGAAGACTCATTTGAATGGAAATATATTTTTTATGTATTGAAGAAGGAATTTATTAAAAATTTGTAGTTTTTTCTTATAATAGTTTAAAATCTTGTTTTACTGTATGATCTAATTAAACGAAAAATTAAGAAAATAACTAAATGTCTGTTGGTTGACAGGTGATAATGAACTGTAAAGTACCAAGGTTGACGTTCGATCACAGCCAATAGTGGCTCCGCTATGGTCCTGCAGGGATGCTCGCCTGAGGTCTCACTTTTTTCCTCTCCGAATTTTCTGTGTCCTGGTACCTGGGCTTGCCGTTGCGTGTTAGTTTGTCTTCATGTTGCCCTGCCTTAACTTGAATTTTGTTGTATTTGGTAAAAGTTTTATTTACCATAATTGGAAACTGAGGCGATTTTTCTGAGAATGCGTGATTCGTCGATGGTCCATCTGCTATCAGCATCGACCTCCGTTGGTGTCGTCTACTGTGGCTCTGGTCGCTGAGAACTTCGTCGGAAATTTCCGAAACCTAGGAATTCAAGGAAAGGGCAAGAAATCAACGTTGTCAGATTGAACGATATGTCACAAATTAGGTGATTTTTCCACAAAAAAAAAACTTGTAAAAGTAATTTATACACCTAACACGCCAACTAAAACCATATTATTTGAAAACTTTGATAACTAGAAACATTTTATGGGATTATATTCAGCAAAAGGTATAAACCAGTAATCACAAATATATGGAACATATGGAATTGCCAATAACAATTTTGTGGTGCTACGTGATCCTGATGTTGCCAGTGCAATTGACTAAAATATTCTAAAGATTACTGACGTCACAACATATATTTTAATTTTTTAAAGACTTAAATGAGATCAAAATGAAAAAATAAAGAATATGGGCATCATATTTCTCATTTGTGTATGCTTAAATTCCATGAAATTCCTATTTAACTAATAGGAACAGTCAGGAAAAAAAATAGGCTGTTATTCTAATATAATGTAGTGAATGTAGACTAATTTCTTGAACCTGTTTTGGCTGCAAGATAATTTAGTATACATAAGTTTATAATTAATTATTGCATGATGACAAAATGACTAATGTAGATAAAAATAATGTGATGACAGTTGTCAAATTCACTTAACCGACGAAAACAGGACTTCATTTATGTTTAAAAAAATTGTTCACACTGTTCAATAAAAAAACAAATTGAAAAACCTGCTTTTAAGCTGCATAAATATAATGATAAGGTTTTTATTTACGTCAAGGTTTTTACCTAATTGTTTCTGTTGATTTTCCATTAAAATTGTAAGAATTATACCACTTCGCCCTTCCTAGTTATTATGTCGACAACAGCATCGGTAATATTGATATCTACCTTAAAAGGAAAGATTGCCATAGTTGTAACACATTTTTTTCAAAGGAAAACTTGTCCGCGTTTGACCATAAATATGAAATCTCGCCTCGTTATATCCCCATAGGGACATGGCCGCTAGAATTAAACATGTTATCGATGGTATCTGTACCTTTGACCTCCTTTGTAATATATTTAATTGCGATGGACAATAAAGTGAAAGTCCAGTTGACTGCATAATGTTCGTTAACGAGGAAAACCGTTTTCTCATTTTACCCACCGGGATTTCATACAGGGTCCTCCACGATAACTGTCACTTCTGTAGATGGTTTGATAGAATAAAACACCTTGTATATTTTGGCATATTAGGAAAGAAACCACTCTTATTAAGTTAATAAATAACAATAACAACATTGCACGATTCTAAATCAATCAATCATCTTCAAAAAGAAAAAAGGGAACCAATAAATTCTTATACTAAAGGAATTCAGTAGTGTTATATACAGAGTGTTCTCAAAGTTGCGTCATTTATTCTAACAGCTGGTAGAACTCGTAAAAAAGTCGACTTACCAAAAATCGTTTATATAAAAGTTGCAAAAGAAGAGAATTATAGAAATCCTGTTGTACAAAAATTGTTCAAAATTGTTACCATTATCATTTATGGTTTTACAACGCAGTGACAATAAATCAGGTTTGAATTATAAAGTTTTTAAATTTCAACTTTTATATAAATGATTTTTGGAAAGTCGACCTTTTTTACGAGTTCTACTAGCTGTTAAAATAAATGACTCAACTTTGAGAATTTAATGAGTTTCATAAGTGCCCCTAAAAAAGTTTTCTGCTAAATTACGTCTCTCGCATGTCATCGATATATTTAAATTATTGTTTTCGCTTCCTCTTTACGCAATGATCTATAACACCCGGTGTACACCGTTTGCCCGCGCGCGCATTCTTCAGCTGGGCGGCCAGACCTGTATATGGGTATGGCTAAATAAATATGGGAACAAGTTTTTCAAATATTTGAATGCCGAGTTGCCGTGTAGCGGCTGAACCTGGTACATACCGCGTAGCACTTTGGTCTTCAATTGAGATGGGAAAGACTATACCATATCTCAGCCTAGAACTGACTTATGCATGATACAGGCCCATGACTGTTTCCCACACGAATTACAGAAAAAGTATAGATTGTTTAAGGCGGTCGTTTTTAGGCGTAATTATCACTGAATGTATATCAGTCAAGTTTCTATGCATAATTTTCGGTTTTTTGGCGATGGTTTTAGAAAATCTAAACAATATCTCTCCACAGTACCAGTTGTACAAGCTTTCTTCAGTTTATAAAACTGTTGACAAGCTGACAATACATTCAGAATAAAAAAACATATTTGTATTTCTTATGTTTATCCTTATAATTCCTAAACTTTAACCCGCCTGTTGAATATACAGAAAATCACGTACGGCACTATAGACATAATCACGCCCTGTAGAATACCTTCATGAAACTATTGACACATGAGTTAATCATAACTTATTGAGTGTTTTTACAAAATCCTCGACAAAACAGGAAAGATGTTTACATGTGTGTCTATCTTTTCCGTGATGTTTCATTGAAAGTTTAGGTGGATTTCCCTGTTTTATCAGTGCGACTTCTTGTCTATAAAACGCCTTTACTTTACTTGCATAGTGGATTGCCTAATAATGTCTGTAATTTTACATACAATTTTCATGAGTGTTGGCCAATCTTTAAGTCTCGGAATGGGTTAGCTTCCTTACAATTTCCAATTTTCGGACTTTGATTGTTCTCATTTCGCAAGAAATAAAAATACACTAAGAGGAAAATCCCACTATGAAACCCTACACAACAGTGCAAGTATTTCAGTTATTGTGATCTAGTACTAAAATAGAATACAACAGAATTATTGATAACCGCTAATCAACCACTTAACCCAGTACTGCTCTTTTTCCTGGATGCCTTCGAAATTAAAATCTTATCGCCATTGATGGATGTTATCGTCAAGTCAAAAGCACTATAAACACAGTACAAACAGAAATAAAAACAATATGAGTTATCTCTCCTATTTACCGTCTAAAATATAAAAATACGGGCTTATCTTATCTGGCCGAGATAGCCGGAATATCGGTTTGATAAAATAGAAGGTACCGGGCCGTACGCGGACTGTAGACATTATATTTATTTGCCTGAAAAGGATCATCATGATTATTTATAATGTATTACTTGTGGGTTGCATCGGGTATGCGATAATGCTCATGAAATTATTATTCATATTTGTGGGCTTGCGCGGGGATTTTATCTCTCATTAATATTACATATAAATGCTTCATACGAGGTAAAACTATATAAATGTCTTACGTAGGACGAACCTCAGGATGGACTGTGCCCATAACTTCATTGTATTCGAAGAGAAAAATGTACGATTTACTTGTTCATTAATTTATCTTCGCGTTTCAAACGAATCTTTCTTATAAAGATACAGAGGTATGTTGTAGCACTAAGCTTAAGATAGAATGTTAGTTTTCAATCTGATTTGACACAGAATAGATGTGATGTCTGAATAAGTGAATAAACAATATCTTTTAATTATTAAGGTGTTTTAGTTCTACCCATAATCCCAACACTTTTGTCCAGCTTTTTCGGATTTCCGACCACTGTGCACCATTTTCGAAGAAGAATGGTTTGATGATGTTTCCAGCCCAAAATCCGCACCAAACATGTTCCATAATCCTTTCAACGAATTGTTTTCGCTTCTGCGTGATCAGTAGGCTTCAGTTCTTGCGTCAATTGAACTTTGCAAGCATGAAGATACGAATCTTTCGTGAGAATACGCTATAGAGTTGTAGAGCTTCTTGAAACGTCCAATTCTTAACTACAGTACCGAACTGATGTTTCCGGAGTCTCAACAATACTCTCACGAACTGCTTCGATGCTTTGTGTTGAACGACTTGTTGAAGGACTGGCAAAATGTTTAAGATTCAGTCTCTCTAAATTTTTGAATTAATTTCTTCTCAGTTGATGAAGTTGAATCACTATTTCGACCATATTATGTACGAAAACTGGGAAATATAGCTGCCTAACCTTGATTATTTTACAAATATTGCTCAACAAAGAAAAAGCGTTGTTCTTTTGTGTAGCACTTCATTTTTAATAACCCTAAACTGTCAGCTATCACGCCTTCTTTTTTCTTCGTTGGCAACACTTATTTACCGCACAAATAACGCATAATTGAAATATTCTGTGAATTATGTTCTCATATCATTTTGCGCAAAAATACAGGATAATTTTTTTTCTTGATCGATCGACTTTGCGTCAATATCTTTTCAAATTGACGTTCAATTGTTTTTTTGGTAGCATATTCTGATTCTGCAAGACCATTATATACCTACATTTTTTCCCAGTTTAATATTTTAAAGCCAAAAGAGTCAATCGCAATAAAAACAGCACTATATATTGGAATTAGTGCTGACAGTTTCATTTATGCGGTGAAAGTAGGGTGCGCAGTGGCAAAGTGTAGGAGAGGCAGCTCATTTGTTTCTGCGCTCATAGAGTAAACGATCTACATTCCCAAAATATTTCAAACACAATTTTAAATGCGCAAAGCAGAGCAGTAGCAGGATGTACTAAAATAATGTATAAATAAATACATTTCTATGTAAATAACTGTGTTTTACTGCATTTGAAGGTAGTGATTAACGTATCAAAGGTTTTACCCATTTGCGCTTTCTCTCCCGATTGTACTGTATAGTAGGATCGTATTCGATGCAAAGTAGAACAAAAAGTTGTCGGTCTTTTATCAAAGGAAAATCGTGTCATCATTTTTAGGAGTCGTAAGATGAACCATCTCATATTTAAAATGAAATTGATTGTTAAATCTGAAATACCGCTGCATACGCACTGTGTTCTGGTACTGTAGTCGCCCAGGTGCATCGAGTGTACGAACTGGTCGGTTATACGTCAAATACTAACCTGGCGAGCTTGATCGTAAATCAGAGAGCGCCTCCAAAAAACAAGTAAACAACAGTGGCGCGTACAGAGGTAAAATGTAGTACATATGTGGAATTTAAAAAACAAATTGGATTTATAATAAATTACATTTAAAATAAATAGTTTATGGGAATATGGAATTTTTGTAGGAACAAGGGTGCCAGGCGCGAACTGATCCCTTCGTCCCTTCATAATGTATAAAGAAATTATTCAATTTCCAAAACCCTTAAAAGCGTATGGCACTGGATCTCTTGACAGGCAATGATTTATTACTTTGCATCGAATATGATCCTACAGTAGTTCCCACCACTCGGTTCCCTAACTTTTTAATTGTAATCCGCTCTCTCTCATGTTTGCGCATACCACCGACCAAATGAAGTTGGTGGAATTGTACTTTGGTTTTATATATCCATCAATTAATTTGTTCTACAGTAAATTTTCATAAACACAAGCGCACAAATCAAAAATTTCAGGCACTATAAAATCTGGAAACAACTTTACGGATTTGATTCAAATTAAACCGTTTGATGCCGATTAAATTAGTTGATTGCTTAAAAAGCAGTAGGGACAATATAATTATTTTTACCTAGACCTAAATGCATTTAAAAAAAAAACGTTCACAAGGCGTAGAATTACTAATTGCTTTACGGTGATAATTCTGTTGATAACGAATACCTACTTAGTCGACTTCAAAAAGAAATTAGTTGTTTATCAGTTGTAGACACCTCAAACACATTTCTTATTTGTTAAAATTCCTTCATTATTTTCGGGAATTTCATTACTAAATTCATAAAACTTAAATAAAGCAGTAATTGTCCAAGTAAGTACATAGTAAAGAGAAAAGGAAAACTATTTAATAATGAATTAAGTACACATCATATGAATCATGAAAACTGATAAACTAAACGTTAGAAATATGTGTAATGGTAGAGGCAGGTTGTAGACAACACACAATAAGAAGAAATAACGAAACAAAATACTTTTTATCTAAATTATTTTATAAAGTTTTACTTGTGTTTAGTTCTTAAATTAATAGATTATTTTTTGCAATACGTTTACGAAAATGTGTGGTGGCAACAGAGTCCTTTATTTTGTGTACAATTCCTAGATCCAGGCTTGTGCACAAAAAAAACATTTTCGTAATTTGAAAAATATCTACTGTTTGCTAAAAATGTCTACACTTTGTAAATAGATGGAACCAACTCGTGGATAATGAATTATGACCAATTGAACCCTATCAAAATACCTACCTCGAAAAAATACTTGGGAAACTTGAGAAAATGGCACCGAAAAAATGACACTTCGGCGTATGTCAATTTTTAATCATTTTACCGTCTCAACTTTATCTGTACGCTATGAATGGATATATTATATCACCTGTTCAAATTCTGTCTTCCTAGTTTGTATCACACTTTAAAGATAACGTCTAAAATGAAAAATTTATTTTCTTAGATAAAATTTAATAAAAAAAGCGCCACAGCTTCCTTCACTGTTAAATTTTCTTAACGTTACTTTACCTTTTTTTATCGAATATGGAAACATACCTGTCTAACAAGAAGTAAACCCTTCACATGCTAAAACCGTTCCTAAAAATAACAAGAACATATGGAGTCATTCATCACCGGCAAGTATTTGTTATAAAAATAAACATGTACGTATATACATAGATAAGCATGTATATGGCAGATTTGTAGGCTCAACAGACAGAATGTATAAAAATACAAACGTGACGCGACAATATCGACATACCTGTTTACTAATTCTGGGAAATCATTAACAGCAACAAACTAGTTAATTACTTGACGCGATACGTAAGTACTATACATGTATAGCATATACAAAACAATAGGTATCTAAAAGAAAAATACCTACTGAGCCACTCAGCAGTACAATTAAGCAGAAAACAATTAAAACAAGCACAGACACCTACTTTTTAGCGGCTTGGGGTTGCTCTGCTTTCGCCTGGACATCGTGGATAACTCCTCCGAAAAGCTGTAAGCGCGCTAAGCTGGAACAGTCACATGGTAAGGTACATAACGAGAAATTAAAGCACAAAAACACAAAAGCACTGGGAACACAAAACAAAGCAACAGAACAAACAGAAATCCGTCTACAAAACAAAACAACCGCGACCGGACAGGTTATGTTTTGGTTATTTTGACAGTTCACGTGCGTTTTGGGCACAGAGCGCGTTAAGCTTACCCCTCAAAGGTAGAAGGCGACTGACGATCAAAGTGAGTCACTCCGATTGTTGCTCTGGCGCGCGCAAACGCACTGTTCCAGCGCGATGTTTTCTTGTTCGTTTATCAGACAACAACTCCTCGTTATCAATCTTGAACATTAACATGCGTTTGTCTTTTGCTTCTTTTTTCCATATCGCGGCTATCTCGGCGATGTTTGTTGTTCGTGTGCACTGGCGTGCGGGGATTTGACGGGCGTTAGGCAGGGGCGGGGGCAGGGAAGTGTGTCGATTGTACTGCGTTTCAATTCAACGGCTAATTGTTGCAAATTTGTAAGTTGCACTTCGGTGCCCGCAGCAATTACATGTAGATTAGTTATTAATTTTGTTATTCGAACTCTCATGAACGAGAAAAGTTCTTTTTTTGGTCAGTAAGTAATTATCTATGTGTTACATGACTTAAATTAAACTTATTATATTTAGCTATTTTATAAATACATTATCCAAGTTATACTATCTATATAACTACCTACACTTATTATTTAATAGAATTCAATATACAGGGATGGCCAGAAGTACGAAATAAAATTTATATTTTTTGAATGAGTTAATTTTTTTTTAAAACACCGAAACACTGATTTTGATTTTTTCCCATCTTTCGGTTATATAATAATTAATTTTTCTTCAACCCCCTAACCCCCAGGTACCAGCTACCCCTACTTTTTTTTCAAATTGAAACATAAGGCATGAGGGGGCTCGTTGAAAAGCTTATAGAAAACCGAATCCAGCCATACCAAATAAACAAGTTTTATTTTTTCAATAGCAAGGTTTTTAGGGTTGTATAAAACACCTACTTAACAAGTGAAATAAAATTTAATTATCTTCAGTGTTATCCTCCATGAATTTGCACAGAATAAAATAAAGAATTTGAAACTGTACCTATCACTGCTAACGCAAAAAAGATATATTTTTTATGTTGCGTTTTTTTGGCACCACTTACTTGCCAGGCTTTCTGGTTAATTTTTCGCTTTAGTTGTAAATTGGAGTTCGAAACGTTACTATTGTGTCAAAATCAAGTTATTTACTGAATTGCAATGGTATTGTCGGAAAGGCAACGCATCGAAATCTTGATATTGCTTGGATGTGGAGACAAAATAAGAAGTCAGGCTGAAGTGCGCGATTTATTTAATGCGAAATATCCCGAAAACCAAATCTCGCAAGGGACAGTTAGTAAAATATTTCACAAATTTGAGGAACACGGTACAGTACAGACTTTGCCCAAAACTGGACGGGCACGTGCTTTGAATGAAGAAAAGAAATTAGACATTGCATTAGAACTTGTTGAAAATCCTCATACTTCAACTGTTTCATTGGCCCGCAATCACGATGCTTCTCGAACTGCAATTCGAATGTTTCTGAAACAAGAGAAATACCACCCCTATAAGGTATGTCTTGTCCAAGAGCTTTTGGAAGACGATTATGATAGGCGATTACAATTTTGTGAGGAAATGATGAGACGGTGTGACGACAATAATGGTTTTCAACGAGACGTACTTTTTTCGGATGAAGCTACGTTTTATTTAAATGGAGTGGTTAACAGGCACAACTATCGCTTTTGGTCCCAGGAAAATCCACACTGGACATGCGAATCGCATACGCAGCATCCACAAAAAGTTAATGTATGGGCAGGTATCATCAACAACAGAATCTTGGGCCCATTCTTTTTTGAAGAAAATCTTACTGCCGCACGCTACCTGGATTTCCTAACATTTGACCTGATACCTGCTCTAGCTGTGATTTTCCCTCATGAAATTGATCCAGATATACCGAATGAAAGAATTTGGTTCCAACAAGATGGCGCTCCCCCACATTTTGGTATTGATGTTCGAAGATACTTAGATGAAATGTTTCCAAATCGCTGGATTGGTAGACGGGGTACAGTTGAATGGCCGCCAAGATCCCCCGACTTAACACCCCTGGATTATTTTCTTTGGGGATATTTGAAAGAAAGAGTCTACCAGGACAGACCGGATAATATTGAGAATTTAAAGAACAAGATTAGGGCGGAGATGCATAATTTACCAGCTGAAGTCATTCAGAATGCTGTGGACAGCTTTTACTATCGTCTTGGAGAATGCCAAATAGTGAATGGAGGACATTTTCAGCATTTGCGACATTGAGTTTATTTTTGTAAATTATCTAGTTGTTTCAATTTCTAAATGAAAAAAAACTTGTTATTGAAAAAATAAAACTTGTTTATTTGGTATGGCTGGATTCGGTTTTCTATAAGCTTTTCAACGAGCCCCCTCATGCCTTATGTTTCCATTTGAAAAAAAAAGTAGGGGTAGCTGGGGGTTAGGGGGTTGAAGAAAAATTAATTATTATTAAACCGAAAGATGGGAAAAAATCAAAATCAGTTAACGTGTTTCGGCGTTTTAAAAAAAATTAACTCATTCAAAAGAAATGAATTTTATTCCGTACTTCTGGCCATCCCTGTATTAAATCCTTTATATTTAACAAAGAAGCAGATATTGTAAATTTAACTTTTTATTGTTTGTGCCACGCTATACCACCTTATAAAAATGAATACCTGTCTAATAAAAGAAAAAAGCCAGAAACGAATAATTATTCTGCTTCAATGAGTAAACTTATTAAGCAATTTATTTATTACCGTTACTTAATTATTTTTTTATACAGTTCTCAATTTTCAGTATACAATATTCCCAGAAAGATAGTAAGGACAACCATAGTTTGCTGCGATAAAACTGTTTTGTGTATCAAATTTCCGTCAAATTAATTTCATGGCATCAAACTTAACTTTCATATCAAGAAGTATTTTGATTTATTCAAACTAGTAAAATAATAAATATAAGTTACTTTAAAAATAGTCCGAAAAACTACTACTTCATTTTTTCGGATATGTTGTTTTTTACCTTTATCTTTAATTTAATTGGAAGGCAGAAAATCATTAATAAAAAGAGTTTGGTTAGTTTGATGGTTTTGTCAAACTCGTGGTGACGTTAAATGAGAGCTTTAAACTATTTTCGACGAAAATTTTTTTGTCTGACAGTTCTGACACAGGCCTAAGTATACAGGATGTGCCAAAATTTTAACCACATATTTAACATCATCAACAGCAACAATTTTTGTCTATTATTTTTTTTTTTTCGAAAAACACTGTGATGTGATAACACATATTCTATTTTTAAAAAGATGCTGAATTATTTCAGTTGCTAATAAAAAATAATAAAATATTTCATAGACTAGTTAAACAAAACTTAATTAAGTAACAAATGAGAAACTTTTTACTCTCGAAAAAAAAACTCAACGTAGTAACTTCATTAAACTGATATGTACCTATTTTATTAAATTAAGTTTACAACAAAAATGTCAAAATGTCCTCCGTTATCGAAACTGCATAACTGTACACTCTTATTAGGATTTCCGTATTTTTGCAATTTTTCTGTCACCATTCTTTATTCGTTTCTTCTTCATAGTTTTTCAACCGTGTTAACTGGAATGAAATAATTGACTATTATAGATGTCACGATCTCAATTGGAACCGCATAAAAACATTTAACTTATAAATTCTACAGAATCCATAGACGTCCAGAAAAATTTAGCCCTTTCTCGTCTAGGTATACTATATTCCGAGCTATATTACCATATAATTACCATACGATTCAAGTTTTTTATGTTTAAAATCGCATTGTAATAAAGCATGTCGTAAAATTAATTATAATTATAATCAGGATTATCGCTTAATTTATCTCGAGTCATGTGTAAAGTAGGAACTTTATTTTCTTTATACATATTATAAATTGTGCGCCGCATTACATCTGGTAAAATCGTCAATTTTCTTTAATTTTGTATTTTTCCGTTTCCTCGTTGTACCGTGATCAATCCTTTTTTAATTACGCGATAAATTGACCTTTTTTGGATATCTTAGTTAATTCGTTAATCCGTTTCCTAACTTTTTTATCACATTGTTCACTATTTTCAATTTTCAAACATTTATATATATTTAATATAATACGTTGACTTTTTGAAAAAATACAACCCTGAGGCAGTAAAAACACTAAAAACTAAACTCTTTGTATCTGTTACGGATATAAATACTGTTATTTTCAAATCTTCTACACTGAACTTTTTGATACATTGTGCTGTGAAGTCGGTCTAAAGGCATCTTCGAAATCCCGAAGTTCCTGATCCGCCAGTTTGGTACCAAACGATTTGGTTAGTAACCTCCCCAGAGTGTAACTTGCACTCCATCTGGTGGTCTGAATCCGTATATTCCTGCACTCGTACCTCTGCCATCCGTAAACCTTACCAAGCTCCATGGTTCCAGGTATCAAACTTTTTCTCCTATTTGCTTTGATCCTCTATGCGAGTCTCAAGTGGCTTATGGAAGTAAAACCTTGGAACCTCTTGTCAATTATCATCCCCAAAGTTGTTTCCGACATAGATGTTTCTATCACTGTACTATTAGCAGATTAATAGATATTTGTTGCTTAAAAACTTGGTTTTACGTAAGAAAAATATCGACAGGGAGTTTTTGTGTATTTCAAAATCGAATTCAAAAAGGTAACTAAACATTATTCTGTGTTATTTTTTTGTTCGTTACTAAAATGCAGTATGTGCTGCAGCGAGGGTTACCAGATCTATTTCATGACAGACCTGGAGACATGGCCCGTTTTTATAAATGATGCCTAAAAAAAAATGCAAACAGGAAATATCTACTTCGTGACCCGGTGATATGGACATGCCATACAGCACGTCACGAGATGACCTAATGGGGACGATGGGAATAGACAAAGACAACGCACGACAACCATAGAATGAGGTGGGATCACTGAATAATGAGGACATTTATTCCGATTTAGCTGTACCAAATCCGAGTTTATATGCAATATTTAATCAACGGGTACATATATTTGAGTGAAAGTGTACCTACTCAATAATTTCACTGGATGGATTCACTTCGTACCTTATTGCTTTCACTCACACCGATTTTTTTACAGTGTATCCTATTTTTACAATGCACGCGCCAATATTACTTGCAACCTAGCTCTGGAGGGTTTGAAACACGTTGAAAATAAATCACCAACTAGCCTTGCCGTTGTTTGATTGATTCTGTATTATATTAACCGCATTCAGAGTGTTCGCTGTTGAAGTACCTATTACTTCACGCCAAGAATGTACGATCCGTATCGTTCCAGTCACCAATATGTGCAGCCAAACCCAATAAGGTACGTGTGTGTATAAATCAATATACATACGTGTACAATAATAATTGTTGCCACACGTTCTTGTTGATACATACAAACACATAAACTGACAACGGCCCAAAACCGATAATGAATGATAAATGATCGATGTGAACACTCCCTTAGGATTTGGTAAAAATATTTCTACATTGTGTGGCTGTCGTTACGCCACGAGTTTTAGATCAATTTAATTTGTCACAATAAAAAATTTTGTAATTTTGGACGGAGATGACCTTGGGTGGTAGAGATATCTTCACGGAAATCGTGACATATACCGGGGTGACTATCAAATATTGCCGTTGAATAATTTCCCAGAAGCCTTTACTTTTAAACAGTATTTTTTTATATACATTTTCTCATTTTCAAAAAAAATCTTAGGTAGGTATTTTTCTTTGAAACGTCCTGTATGTCGAAAACGAAGCCTTGCCCTCATGTCTGAGGATGTACGATACTGAGAAAATATCGGGACGTCGGTATACTTTTGAATACAAAATACTGATACCGATTACTGCAAAACAAAAAATTGATCAAATTTTCAAGAAAAAAGGGGAAAAAATAACGTTTTGAAGAGTGTAAGTGGGGTGATTCACAACTTATCCAAAAAAAATTGGGGATAGATGTGGCATGAGAAATGGAGTTAATATCGTAAAAAAATGTTTTGTAAAAACATTATAGTTTCCGAGAAAAAAAATTATTAAATTTGTAGTACTTTCAACCATTACATAGCTGGACAACTCTAGTCTTTAGCGTCATTCGTAATACGCGTGGAGAGCCACGTGGCCTCAGCGACTCCGAAAACTCGGAATACTGAAATCCGATTTTATAATCGTCGTTGCGATAGTATTTACAATAGTTTTTTAGTAGTTAGTGTCAAAATGGCTAGCGTGTATAGCAATTCGGAATTGATGAATATCGTTTTAATTTTAATGAAGCAAGACAACATTTGTATTATGGTGTTTACACGTCAGTGGGCCATTTTGAACAGTTGTTGTAACATTAGGTATGTCAAATTATTTTATTATTTAAAACCACAAATTAATTTTATTAATTAATAATAACAATAGCGGCAAAAGCAGTTGAATTTGCTGATATAAAATAGGTGCTATAAAATTCTATTTACATACTTCTTTCCTTGCGAAATTCTTTTAAGTTTTTGTCCATTTTGAGCACATTTTGCCGCCATGCCGGTCGCATTGTGCGAAGTCAGACTTTACAGTGGACCAGTTTCCAGTGCCGTGCAGAAGTGTATTTTTATATCATTTTCGAACTGCCCTTTTTGATTTTTTCTTTACAAAATTGTATTTGTAAGAGTCCCCTGTACATCCAAAACTTTTTTTTGATACGTTCTGAATCACCCTGTATATTCATCGATACTGATATGAGTAAAGTAATAAAAATTTAGTATCGATACTAAATTATTTGTTATAAATTCGAGGGTTGTGGGTTTAGGACAGATAACAAGAAATCCTTTTTTTCGCAAAATTTACCGACGTTTCGAATGTATATCTAGTCCTTCTCAAGGCTGAAAAAAATACCGAAAAGCGGATAATACTTGTTCTAAGGCAGTATCTTATTTTTTGCTTTTCTTTTGTGTTTGAACAAATATTTCAGAGGCCAAACTTAACGCACACAAAATAATAATAATATATCAAAATACAATCTTAACAACTTAGGAACACTGACGACTCAAAACTTAGGAACAAATACGTTTTACTTCTCAATATGTATTATACGAGTATAAATAAAAAATTTACAAAAAAAACTATACCTCTCTCTATTCTAGTATAAAATGAACCTTATAGTCTAAGATCCCGACTTAGATCGACCTTCACCCATCGAGTATTCTAATGAAATTTGAATTTTGATAATGTAATGTATTAATAAACAAAACTTGATTTGGTCGACATCCAATTTCCCGGCACAGCTATATTTTATAAAAAATTAAAGTTCAATTCAATTCAAATCAATTCAAAATACAATTCAGTTCATTTCAAATCAGTTCAATTCAAAATTCTATTCAATTCAAAATTAAAGTTCAATTCAAAGCTACCTGTTTATACCTGTCTATCTGATTTTATGCAAGGAACAAAATGTACAAAATATTACCTGTATATTGACACAATTATGTATTTACTTGTTACGGAATAGAAATATCGAAACATGTCTACTAATTTGGTAGTACAAAATTCAAGAAACTTCTGTAATTTCGAATTCAGAAATTTTAAATCACTATTAAAGTTATAAACAAAAATAATACAGTAATCGATTACTAAAATATTGAATTAAAAAACTTAGTTCTTAATGTTTGATACAGACGTAGTGATTTTATACTTATATAGATAAACTGTCATTTGTATTGCGAGTATTGACAATAAATACAGATTTAAAAACATTTTGTTTTTGTTCTTTTTTGCTCGTCATTCTCTGTACCGTTGAAAATTTCCTTCTTATGAGTTAGAAATTATTATTTTGTTAAAATTGTCAGGTATTTATTATCACTTACTACACCCATATATTTTACGGCAAGTTCCATGTAAAGCGTTTAGTGTTGAAAAATATACACTGCCACTTTTTGTTCATACTATTATGCAAATACTTACATACAATATATTCTTATAATGTAAAGAGTGCAGTTATAAGAGCGCAACGAGTGTTTCACATTTTGTTTGAATAAAATTACATAGAAGAAAACTCGGCCTACAACCAACCCTGTACCACATTGCAGCAACTTCGATCTCTGGTTACATAAAGTTAGCATTATTCACCCAGCCTTATTAAATATTTAATCACTTAGTAGGAACATCGTCTTTAATTTGTGACGCAAAATTTGCCCCAGTCTTCTGATTAGATCCTCAGTAGGTATACAATTGAGTAGCAAATGCCTAATACAGCTATACATATTTCTATAAAGAGACCCAAAAATATTTTTCTCAGCAGGATTGTTATGTTACCAAGGCTATCTCGAGTTAATTGATTATGATTACTAACTGATGATTACTAACTGTTTCCAAAACTTTTTTTTTTCTATTATCGTGATCCAAAACAATCAAGGTTATTTTTAACAGAATATTTACTGGTGCTGGTAGATACGTTTACAATATTACAACCAACTAAATATACTTGTTATGCACTAAGATATTCGTTAAATTTGAATACGCTGTACACAGTTTGATGACGGTCTACATTAATTCTAATCTTTATTGACCATTTTATTCATTCTAACAAGTATTTCCATATTTACTTTATCAACCAATAAAATCTTATCTTTATAGCTCGAATGTTAAAACATACCGACGAATGCACTGGTTTGTTTTGAACTAAATTAAAAAATACATTAAAATTCAACGAATTTTATTTACAACTTCCCAGAAGAATAAAATGGACATGAAACTAAATAAACTAAACTGGGAATATAATTTACAAATTAACGGAATTTCCCTTCAAAACTAAATGATGATTAGGAACTATCAGAGTAGGTTGATACCTGTGCACAAATACGTTTCCATTGAATAATAATGTACCGCACTTTCTCTCGGATAAGTCTTCAACTTCTGAGCTAATCCTTCGTATTATTTATTAATGAATACTTATTTTATTATATCGTCTTTAATAAGCAATTTGACAAATAAATATTAAAATACAAGAGTAATCCCGTCATAATATTAGAGCAGAAAAAGACATTCTCATTTCTCATACTATTGCTTTTGTAGTTAGGCAACATTATATACAAGGTCATGCAACATCGCCCCATCTCTTGGTAACTTCAAACAATAGAATAATAATACATACATATAACTGTAATAGAGAGCTAAGTTTAAAACGTAACCTGTTCCATAGAAAATCGTTTATACCTAGTTTTTTGAATATGCATTGTTTTATAAGAGTAGCAATCGAATTTAGCCTTATATAGTATTTCATTAATTGTAAGACAAATAAATATGCTGTCATCTAGGATGAAAAATAACTAAAAATACAAAAGTTTTGGCAGTTTTCTTTTATAAGTATTTACATTTTTATCCTTAGTTCGGAAATCCATCAACAGATGACTGCGTCAACTTCGTTTACTACAATATTTGAATTGTTTTTATTTATTTAGATGAATATTTTTTTTATCTTAATACCTTAAACCAGCAATTGCATCCACGAGTGAGAAAACCAAAAGATTTTACTGTCATTTATGATTTAATAATAGATACACAAGCGAATATTGAGAAAAATTGATAAGGGCCACGTGTAAAATCCGACACGTGTTAGATCTTTAATTCCAATTATGATAAATATTTTTCTTTGATGTTATTGACAAATTCCTACTGCTTTATAGATGGATACGTAGGTCTTTTTTATTTAAACTTTATGTCGTTATAGTACAAGAATCTCATCTATGCAACAATCACTTTTTTATTTCCAGGAGACCTACTTTTATGACGTCATATATTATTTTTGTCAGTTCTATAAGTTCGTGCAACTGTACAAAATGTTTATGGGTTCATGGGTTGGTAAATTTAAATCGACTAAAGGGGAAAAAATGTTTTGCAATATCGCAAATACAAACCAGATACGTACCAAATGAGAGATAACACTGAACACTGGCCATGTTATTTTAAAGACAGGATACAAAACAAAATCGTGTTTACATTGCTTCCTAAATAACCGCAATTGATAAATGAGACACTGATTTGAATTTTAAAATAAAGAACCGTAATATTATTTTAAACAAGCATTGAAATCCAATAAGCAGTTTTTGACAATAGTATTTGTAAACATTTTTTTAGGATTTTTAGGAGTCTCTGTCTCGATGATTTTACAGAGTTAAATGGAAGGTGACTTTATCAGTAATATGTACATCTAGAAGAGATTATAAAAAAAGATCTACGTATTTTTCCTACGACCTCTATCACTTGTTATTCAAGAAATGGGTGTGACTTCCTCCAGAATAAGGTTAACCATTGACAGTCTCCATTCACCTTTGCGTCGCAGGATGTTACGTATTCCACTGCCAAGACATCACGCCACACAGAGCTATGTCCATCGCCAAGTGAGTCAATGGAGTGAATTTTAATTTTCAATTTTCCATTTAGACGGATCGCCTTGTAAACGCTGACGCTTTAGGCCAGTGGTTCTCAAACTTTTTTTTAGATAGGACGCAATAATCGTTGATCAAATGTTTTACGACCAGAGTGCTTATACAGGGTGTACATTTGATAGCCCCTTCTCCTATTATAGCCTTATCAAGGCGAGAGAAAAAATCTTGTTGTGCAATGCCAAAGAGATTGAAAAGATGCATTTTAAAGTTGTCGTCCTGTGTGAAGCGTGTTGAAAAGTGTGGCAATTTTATTATTTCAATAACGCCCCCAATCCTAAAATTATTTTGGCTTTAACTGTTTCGTTGTCAATTTAGTATTTTTTTTTGGAAATTAATAAGTGTTCTAATTAAAATTTTAGGATTTTTTTTTTTGTTATGAACACATAAAAATTTTACAGATTATTCTGTCGAATAAAATTACTTTTCTAATGAAATTCATTAATTAAAATTCGGGTCCAAGAAAATATCATTTGTTCACGTTTAGTCATCCCCATGCATTGTCAACTATTAGGTTATTGATTATGAGATTTTATAATCTTTAATGTTCAAGATATTTTATTACATGAATCGTTCAAATGGTCATTTTAGATGAAAAAACCGCGGAGTGCTATTCAATTAGAGGGTGAAAATTGGAGATAGGGGTGAAAATGCACCCCTCTCAGGTTTTTAATTGTAGCTCGAAAACGAAGCAAAATTTCGCTATAGTTCATAGGATAAATTATTTAGAGAATTGAATTTCCCATCGAAATGGCTTATTTAAAAAAATTAAAAGGAAAATTTTATTCAAAAAATCTAATAAACAGTGAAAAAAGCAAAAAATTCGATTTTTTTATTTTTTTTTACTTTTTTGCCTCTAAATTTATGTTAAAAACGACGAAAATTTAAAAAATAGTTTGACCGGTTATAACTCAGTCAATATTAGTCCAAAAACTTTTGAAAACACATCATTTTGGAGGAAATCTTATCTAGTTTTTTTGTACAGCAATTTTCTTTGACCTACTTCTACTAAAAAAAAAATTAGAGTACAAATAGTAAAAAAAAATCTTATTTTTTACTTTTTTTTAAATTGTTTATTAACGATTTTTTGCATAAAATATTTCTTTTAAATTTTTTTAATAAGCCATTTCGATGGGAAATTCAATTCTCTACAAAATTTTTCCTATGAACTATTATGAAATTTTGCTTTTTCGTGTGCATTTTCGAAAAATTGGCTATATATCAGTCAATTCTCATCCAAAAATACTGTACATCACTTTTTTTAAAGGAAATTTGATCTACTTTTTTTATGAAGCAATGCCTATACCTATCTTGACTAAAAAAAAACTAGAGGCAAACAGTAAAAAAAATAAATCGAATTTTTTGCTTTCTTTCAAATTGTTTATTAACGATTTTTTGCAAAAAATTTTCCTTTTAAATTTTTCAAGTAAGCCATTTCGATGGGAAATTCAATTCTCTAAATAATTTTTCCTATGAACTATAGCGAAATTTTGCTTCTTTTTCGAGCTACAATTAAAAACCTGAAAGAGGTGCATTTTCACCCCTATCTCCAATTTCCACCCTCTAATTTAATAGCACTCAGCGGTTTTTTCACCTAAAATGACCCTTTGAACGATTCATGCAATAAAATTGCTTGAACGTCATAGTTCCTCTTATTCCTGTTTTTTTTTTTTATATATATATAATCAATAGCCTATATTGGCGACTTCTTCCTAACAGCGAAAGCTCGACCATGTTAGGTTGAGAACCTCTTTTCTACGTGTCGCAGACTCTTAAAATAGGCAGCCGACTAGAAAACAGCGGCCTCGTCAGCCTCAGTATAAACAAATTTATTACGAAGTTATCGTAGATATTGTCAATTGGGTTTGTTTGTTCCTTTGTTGGAGTTGTAATCTTTACACTACTCATTCGGTCGCCCGACAATTTATTTATAACGTTATTTTTAAATGTATTTATCAAGGTTCGACATGATATACAGCGTACACATGCGAGATTTATACCTATAGGTCAGATGCAAAGTCAATTGGTCTGCTTTCTCTACACTAATTTGTTTCTCGAATGTCGTACTTTAATCAACGGACTAATTTTGTTATAGATACTTACGAATACAATAATAAAACTAATGTTTTTCATTGAAATCGAAGGTGTTCGACTTAATAAATCGTTTAAATATGTTGGAACATTTATATTTATTTTTGATAAGATAAAATACTATATAGTTCCTCTTATATTAAATAACAGTTTAATCAATATTATTGAAAACATAAACACACATTTTTAGGAAGTTATTGTTTTCCATTTGGTCCTGGTTACATACATATTTGATTTCGTAGAAAATTTGTATCAGTATTCAGTTCCACATAATTTTCAACGAAATGATTTTCGGATGTATTTTGAATTGCCAGAATATTGAAAAATGCATTGTAATAATACGTGATATTGGTATTCGTATAATTTTACAATTTTGCACGTGTTACTTGCATGAAGATCAAGCAAATCTTATGTTGCACAGTTAACAATCGCTGATAGCTAAAAGGAAACAATTAGTTATTAATTTTCTCGGAATCAGAGTAGTTGCACGGCAAATTTAAATGGTTTCGGAAAACCCACAGATGCCTGCGTCTCTGGTAAAGGCAGGTACCTAATACACAAGGAACATACCAGGTACAGCCAAATTAAAAAAAACTGTTTTCATTTCTTTTTAGGGAAAATAAGTGAACGCAGTTTGAAAACCGAAGAAAAACAAATATTTACAAATTCATAGAGTGAAATATTTGAGTCATTATTAATTCTGTAAAAAAGGTTTCAACGAGCATTTGTTCCCAATCAATAAATTAATATTATTACTTTGAATACAATGTAAACATTATAATATGGATTCCTTGAAGTTTGGAATCTGGTTTCGATTTCTATTGTTCTCGCCTTTTTAATTTCTAATTAATATGACACACATATCGGTTTCACTTTTAATTAGCAAAAGTTTAACAAAGAACTTCATTTTCGTACCTAGTACAGTAAGGGGAAACTCTCCTGAGACGGCATATTTGGTAATTAGCACACTCCAAATGCCATTTTTGGCTTAATACATATTGCATTTGCTATTGCCCATAGACTGCAATCTCTCATACAAATATCGGTCTACGTGATTGAACATTTGAGTACAAATTTCAAAATATGGGTAAACAACAACAGATTTGTAGAACCCAACGGGCCTAAAACGATGAAATTTACAAAAAAAAGACTATAATGATGAGAAGAAAAAAAGAACTGGCGTAAGTTAATTCAATTTACTTAAAATATATGTTCAAAATTACCCAAAGGTTAATTTTTCTGATGATCTTTGCATCCATCTTTAAAATATCGACAGCATTTTGTATTCGTCCCCACAACTCTTCTTCGGTGTTTACAGATGTAGAGTATACCACGAATTTTAAAGTTCCTCACAGAAAATCATCTAACGGTGTTAGTTCTGGAGAGCGCGGTGGTCAATCCTCAGAGCTTCATTTCCTCTACCATTTAATTTATTTGGAAAATGCTCAATTAAATGGTTACGGGCGTTTGAAATAAAAATTGGGGGTGCTCCATCGTGCATAAACCATACCTATATTGTGGCGAGAGGCTAAGTAACATCATTCAATAAATCTGCAAATGTCTGGGAGGTAGGTATTTCAAATAAATTATTTATTAGACGATCTTGACCCATTTTTTTGTTGTTATTGGCTAGATGACCTCTAAACGCTTTCCAAAACTTTAGAACTAGTTTGGACTAGTCCTATGATTGGTAAAAGTGGGAAGAAAGGCAGTGATGAGTTTATGAAATTAAACCTTTAAATGTAGATATCCAGAAAACGATTGTTCAAAACGACATTTACCATGCAGATACACCTCTTTTTAGAAAAAAACGTCAGAGTATAAAAATGTTTGATTAAAAATTCAGTACTGTAGGTGGCGCCCTCTAATGATTTACAACAAATTCGAGGCCAGATTTCAAATTCTCCTGCCAGAAAACTCCCCTATACCAAGTTTTATGTGTTTGCTATAATTAATAATGAAGATATTGAAGAAATACTAATATAAAATTGCAATTTCAATACTCGGTATCTCTCAAATCATCAGATTTTAGACTAAGGTAACTTGGATTAGATCATCATATTTGGCGTATGTGGTAGAATTTTGTCCAGACTTTTTAGAGACGAAATGAACGAATGACAAAAAACTGATATCTACACATGTTTTTCTTCCATTCTACGTATATAATTAATTCAACTACTATCTAGCAGACTATGGAATATAATCAAATGTAAACCCTTATGATTATATAAATATAGTTATTACTTACATGTCTCGTTGATATTACAATTTTTGTACTTACGTACCTATTAAATTGAAGAATTATTAAACGATATCTAAATAGTTTCTGCGAATTACCATGACTTGACAAAATATGGATTTTCCCACTTTCTAGTCCAATATCTGCTAGCACTGGTCAGCTTCAATTTGACGAATTAAATGGAAAAAAGTGTACGTTATTTTCAAGAATTGTATAGCAGTGAGATATTTCCAATATCGAATAAAAGCCGGCAATGTTTTGTCCGTTCCATATCTAATGTAAAGTTTTATAAAATCATTAAATACAGAATTCATTTTCCTCAGAAGTGTATCTTAAGATCTAAAATATAAAATATAAATGTGGTTATTTTTGTCAGCCCAGTATCAATTTAACAATTAAGTTATTTCAATTACTGTCTGTAATCCGTTGTCTTAAGTTCGAGTATGTTTTGAACATTTTCCAATCGCTGTAGAAGTTCTAGAACCAATACAAACATATTTTTCCCGAACAGTACTGCAAAATATCAATATTTATCATTTCCATGTAAATCGAATGAATTATAAAAACGTATTAAAGGCAAAGTACAACGAATTTACAAAGCAGACGTATTAAAACGGACTGTTTCGAGGAATTGCTACATCGAGCTGGCATAAACAAATTCATATGCAAAAGAATTCCGTTATTAACATATTTACTTGCGAGTGAGAGTAAAAACACCTAGTGGCTTCGTGCCTATTTGCATAAATAACTGAGAACTTCAGCAGTTTTTTCACTTACTACCATTTTCTATATTATGTTTATTTATAACGTGTGTACAGTGTCCATTAGTAATAAATATAACTGTCGTTGGTAAACAAAAAATTGTATTCGATTTGTAAATAGGTAAGATCTTGCTCTACAGTGGCATATACATAATATACATAAAAAATGAAGAGTCTTTCTTAGTTTATGAAGTTGTTAGACTTCTAAATAAAATCTGCGTAAACGATTTTTGGAAATTTATATTAACGAATAGGAGAATATGAAAAAATAATTGCTTTCTTGCTCATTCAACTGATTAACTAATGGGACAAGGCAGGTGTAATTCAATTTTAATTGTACTTAATGAAATAAATATTCGAAACAGACCGAAACAACAAAAAACATCTGGAATTGTCACACCAAATCGTGATTTCTTGCAGCCACCAAAGACTGGCCATAGTTCAGGTTTTAAATAATACATTATTGAATTTTTGTGACAGGTTATTTTGTGCCCTTTTATAAAAATTATGTTTCACTTGAACGTGTGTTTTAGTTCTAAGGAACAACTATTTCAGCCCTCTTTTCATACAATTTTTTAACTACTTTTTCTTTCTAACTTCACATTCTTGAAAAGTAACAACAATCGTAAGACCAACAGTTTTATTATAGTTATCCCTCTTTAGAAGCGTAGAAACTATAGTAGGTATTTCAAACGATTAAAAACCTCTTATTTTAGAAATTCTAAAATTTATACAGGGTGATTCAAGTTTAATTTACGCCGGAAGTTATGATAATACTTTTGAAAACAATTAGGGAATTTATATGAACATTTTCCCAAAAATTTTTCGTCTTCGCTAAAATTTCAAATTAAATTTGATACACATCATATATCTGGATAGCTCGCGAGTAGTGTAGACCAATCACATTTAATTTAATTAAAGCCCTTACCAATTAAAATGATTTAAATTTTTCCATTAACTAAATTTTGAATGAAAAATGACGGAGGATAATACCTATAAGAGATAGGCCTTTTTTAATTTTTTACTTATAGTCGTCATTTACACTAAATATACTGGGACATCCGGGCTAATTTTCCGAAAAATACCTTTGGTATTCCGAGTACTTACCAGGTCTAAGATTACAATACTTTTCTTCATTGGCCACCTACTTTAAAACGTGTTTAAAGTTATTTATGCAAGCGAGAAATTCAATAAAACCGTACGGGTGGTGGTGGTGGGGGAAGCAGAGAGCGCGGCCGCTTCAGCCTGCTCGAAATTGAATCGGCTATAACTATGTAACTAATTGATCAATCGTTCTCTTTTTTTTTAAAGAAGCGTCTTTCCAAGAACTTTTAAAACCTGCTTTAAAAAATTTGATTTGATTGAATATTCACAAAGTTCTAATTGTTTATAAGTACAAAAATTCGACAAATGTTTAAACAAGCGCCA